>NC_089841.1:16956458-17038958 GCF_035609145.1 Eleutherodactylus coqui | reverse complement strand
TAAGACATAGCATGATTTTCCAGAATTTTTGAGGATGCAAAATGATTTTTCAGGCTTTTTGAGGATGCTTGAAATATAAGCCCTACTCCAAAATTAAGCCCTGCTAACAGTTAATTTAAAAAGTCAATTTAAATACTGTCCAGGCAGCTATACATGTAAAAAAGTTTAAACTTTTTGAACAAAAATTAATATAAGACACTGTCTTATTTTCGGGGAAACGCGGTATCTATCCATCCATGTATCTAGCTCTTTCTGGTATAGGTTATACATCTCCCTGGATTTACTGGATTTATTTGCACCCTTTACACACAATTAAAAAACGCATCAAAATCGCATGCGGTTATTAATAGTGTCTGCAGCTCCTTTAGGGTGACGTCCTCTACAGGTTTTTTTTCATGGCGAAATATGCAGCGGTTTTGCGCGATCGTGATTTTAACATTACAAGTCCTATCGACCCCTACAAAAAAAAAAAATCGCTACGAATTTCGCCGTGAAAAAAAACTCTAGTGGGCGGTCACCCTAATACCGTACGCGGTCTTTAAATACGGCAGGCAGGTTTTTTATGTGTCTTAATTGTGGTTCTAAAGTACAACATAAACATGACCCCCCTGAGGGCGCTCTCACACGTGGTCAGAGAACGCAGCTGGAAATCGTGGCATTTTTACCGGAATTTCAGGCAGCCTTTTCGAACACAGGTTACAGCGTGTGACGGCGCCTTTTAATGCACCCCCTCATTGTGATGGGTGATGAGATGTGTTAAAAACCACGAAAAGCCAAAAATAGAACAGACAGTTCGTGAAAATCACAGCGTTAGAAACACCATGTTCGAGCGCAGATTTGAGTAAGCTCATTAAAATCTCTGGGAGTGTTGTACCGCGGTTAGTATGGCACTCGGGGCGCTGTGCTAATAGTGGTAAAAAGCGGTGTGTGTGAGAGTGGCCTGCGGGGCTACAAAAAAATCTTCATATAGTGCAGGAAATGCATCATGTTTGGAAAGATTACGCCAAGGGACAGATCATGTATACAGCACGATATGGGTACAGGGGAATGTGGGGTGGAGGCCCAAGGGGGAGCCCCGAGCTGAACTATTGCACCCAGGCCCCTGAGCCTTTAGGTACGCCCCTGGCACTCAATACTGCGGCCCCGGGGTGACCTCACCGATTGTGAGGGGGCCAACGGTGGACAGCAGCGGGCACACACATGGGGGCTGAGTGCTCAGTACTGCGGCCCCGGGGTGACCTCACTGATAGGCAGGGGGCCGGCGGCAGCGGGCACACATGTGGGGGCTGAGCGCTCAGTACTGCGGCCCCCAGTGCACCATCTGCACAGCGGTTGGGTGTTCCCGCTGGACTCGCACAGGTTTGTCCCACAGCAGCGAGCACACATACCTCCACCTGCAGAGCCGGCAGCACCTTCCAGGACCTGTGATGATGTCATCGTCATGTGACTCCTGTGTGGGAGGAGCCATTCTGGGGCTGCTGGGAAGCCTCTTCTCCTGGGTTGTTGTGAGCTGCAGCAGAGAGGAGCCGTTATGGAGCTTGTTGGTCTCCGGGCTACAACCATCTACACTGTTTACTGGAAGACCCTCAACCCGAGGAGACCCCCGCTACAATGTACTGTGGGGGCTGCAGACCCTCTCCTCCTGCAGGTGCAATAGTCTGCAGTACTGGGGGCTCTGGGTGTCCTCTCCTCCTACAGGTGCAATACTCTGCAGTACTGGGGGCTCTGGGTGTCCTCTCCTCCTCAGGTGCAATACTCTGCAGTGCTGGGGGCTCTGGGTGTCCTCTCCTCCTACAGGTGCAATACTCTGCAGTACTGGGGGCTCTGGGTGTCCTCCCCTCCTACAGATACAATACTCTGCAGTACTGGGGGCTCTGGGTGTCCTCTCCTCCTACAGATACAATACTCTGCAGTACTGGGGGCTCTGGGTGTCCTCTCCTCCTACAGATACAATACTCTGCAGTACTGGGGGCTCTGGGTGTCCTCTCCTCCTACAGATACAATACTCTGCAGTACTGGGGGCTCTGGGTGTCCTCCCCTCCTACAGATACAATACTCTGCAGTACTGGGGGCTCTGGGTGTCCTCTCCTCCTACAGATACAATACTCTGCAGTACTGGGGGCTCTGGGTGTCCTCTCCTCCTACAGATACAATACTCTGCAGTACTGGGGGCTCTGGGTGTCCTCTCCTCCTACAGATACAATACTCTGCAGTACTGGGGGCTCTGGGTGTCCTCTCCTCCTACAGATACAATACTCTGCAGTACTGGGGGCTCTGGGTGTCCTCTCCTCCTACAGATACAATACTCTGCAGTACTGGGGGCTCTGGGGGTCCTCTCCTCCTACAGATACAATACTCTGCAGTACTGGGCGCTCTGGGTGTCCTCTCCTCCTACAGATACAATACTCTGCAGTACTGGGGGCTCTGGGGGTCCTGTCCTTCTACAGATACAATACTCTGCAGTACTGGGGGCTCTGGGGTCCTGTCCTCCTATAGATACAATGCTCTGCAGTACTGAAGGCTCTGGGTGTCCTCTCCTCCTACAGATACAATACTCTGCAGTACTGGGGGCTCTGGGTGTCCTCTCCTCCTACAGATACAATCCTCTGCAGTACTGGGGGCTCTGGGTGTCCTCTCCTCCTACAGATACAATACTCTGCAGTACTGGGGGCTCTGGGTGTCCTCTCCTCCTACAGATACAATACTCTGCAGTACTGGGGGCTCTGGGTGTCCTCTCCTCCTACAGATACAATACTCTGCAGTACTGGGGGCTCTGGGTGTCCTCTCCTCCTACAGATACAATACTCTGCAGTACTGGGGGCTCTGGGTGTCCTCTCCTCCTACAGATACAATACTCTGCAGTACTGGGGGCTCTGGGTGTCCTCTCCTCTTACAGATACAATACTGTGCAGTACTGGGAGCTCTGGGTGTCCTCTCCTCCTACAGATACAATACTCTGCAGTACTGGGGGCTCTGGGGGTCCTCTCCTCCTACAGATACAATACTCTGCAGTACTGGGCGCTCTGGGTGTCCTCTCCTCCTACAGATACAATACTCTGCAGTACTGGGGGCTCTGGGGGTCCTGTCCTTCTACAGATACAATACTCTGCAGTACTGGGGGCTCTGGGGGTCCTGTCCTCCTATAGATACAATGCTCTGCAGTACTGAAGGCTCTGGGTGTCCTCTCCTCCTACAGATACAATACTCTGCAGTACTGGGGGCTCTGGGTGTCCTCTCCTCCTACAGATACAATCCTCTGCAGTACTGGGAGCTCTGGGTGTCCTCTCCTCCTACAGATACAATCCTCTGCAGTACTGGGGGCTCTGGGTGTCCTCTCCTCCTACAGATACAATACTCTGCAGTACTGGGGGCTCTGGGTGTCCTCTCCTCCTACAGATACAATACTCTGCAGTACTGGGGGCTCTGTGTCTCCTCTCCTCCTACAGATACAATACTCTGCAGTACTGGGGGCTCTGGGTGTCCTCTCCTCCTACAGATACAATCCTCTGCAGTACTGGGAGCTCTGGGTGTCCTCTCCTCCTACAGATACAATACTCTGCAGTACTGGGGGCTCTGGGTGTCCTCTTCTCCTACAGATACAATACTCTGCAGTACTGGGGGCTCTGGGTGTCCTCCCCTCCTACAGATACAATACTCTGCAGTACTGGGGGCTCTGGGTGTCCTCGCCTCCTACAGATACAATACTCTGCAGTACTGGGGGCTCTGGGTGTCCTCTCCTCCTACAGATACAATACTCTGCAGTACTGGGAGCTCTGGGTGTCCTCTCCTCCTACAGATACAATACTCAGCAGTACTGGGGGCTCTGGATGTCTTCTCCTCCTACAGGTGCAATAGTCTGCAGTACTGGGGGCTTTAGGTATCCTCTCCTCTTACTGGTGCAATACTCTGCAGTACAGGAGGCTCTGGGTGCCCTCTTCTCCTACAGCTACAATACTCTGCAGTACTGGAGGCTCTGGGTGTCCTCTCCTCCTACAGATACAATACTCTGCAGTACTGAGGGCTCTGGGTGTCCTCTCCTCCTACAGATACAATACACTGCAGTACTGGGGGCTCTGGGTGTCCTTTCCTCCTACAGATACAATACTCTGCAGTACTGAGGGCTTTGGGTGTCCTCTCCTCCTACAGATACAATACTCTGCAGTACTGGGGGCTCTGGGTGTCTTCTCCTCCTACAGATACAATACACTACAGTACTGGGGGCTCTGTGTGTCCTCTCCTCCTACAGATACAATACTCTGCAGTACTGAGGGCTCTGGGTGTCCTCTCCTCTTACAGGTGGAATACTCTTCTGTACTGGGGGCTCTGGGTGTCCTCTCCCCCTACAGGTGTGATATTCTGCAGTACTGGAGGCTCTGGGTGTCCACTGCTCCTACAGATATAAAACTCTGCAGTACTGGGGGCAGTGAGTGTCCTCTCCTCCTACAGGTGCAATAGTCTGCAGTACTGGGGGCTTTGAGTGTCCTCTCCTCTTACTGGTGCAATACTCTGCAGTACAGGAGGCTCTGGGTGCCCTCTTCTCCTACAGATACAATACTCTTCTGGACTGGGGGCTCTGGGTGTCCTCTCCTCCTACAGATACAATACTCTTCTGCACTGGGGGCTATGGGTGTCCTCTCCTCCTCCACATACAATACTCTGCAGTACTGGACACTCTGGGTGTCCTCAACTACAGATACAATACTGTGCAGTACTGGGGGCTTTGGGTGTCCTCTCCTCCTACAGGTGCAACACTCTGCAGTACTGGAGGCTCTGAGTGTCCTCTCCTCTTACAGATACAATACTCTGTAATACTGGGGGCTCTGGGTGTCCTCTCCTCCTACAGATACAATACTCTGCAGTGCTGCTGGGGCCTCTGGGTGTCCTCTCCTCCTACAGATACAATACTCTGCAGTACTGGAGGCTCTGGGTGTACTCTCCTCCTACAGATACAATACTCTGCAGTACTGGACGCTCTGGGTGTCCTCTCCTACAGATACAATACTCTGCAGTACTGGGGGCTCTGGGTGTCCTCTCCTCCTACAGGTGCAACACTCTGCAGTACTGGAGTCTCTGGGTGTCCTCTCCTCTTACAGATACAATACTCTGTAATACTGGGGGCTCTGGGTGTCCTCTCCTGCTACAGATACAATACTCTGCAGTACTGGGAGCTCTGGGTGTCCTCTCCTCCTACAGATACAATACTCAGCAGTACTGGGGGCTCTGGGTGTCCTCTCCTCCTACAGATACAATACTCTGCAGTACTGGGGGCTCTGGGTGTCCTCTCCTTCCACAGATACAATACTCTGCAGTACTGAGGGCTCTGGGTGTCCTCTCCTCCTACAGATACAATACTCTGCAGTACTGGGGGCTCTGGGTGTCCTCTCCTCCTACAGATACAATACTCTGTAGCATTGGGGCCTCTGGGTGTCCTTTCCTCCTACAGATACAATACTCTGCAGTACTGGGGGCTCTGGGTGTCCTCTCCTCCTACAGGTGGAATACTCTTCTGTACTGGGGGCTCTTGGTGTCCTCTCCCCCTACAGGTGTGATATTCTGCAGTACTGGAGGCTCTGGGTGTGCACTGCTCCTACAGATACAATACTCTGCAGTACTGGGGGCTCTGGATGTCCTCTCCTCCTACAGGTGCAATAGTCTGCAGTACTGGGTGCTTTGGGTGTCCTCTCCTCTTACTGGTGCAATACTCTGCAGTACAGGAGGCTCTGGATGCCCTCTTCTC
The DNA here is from genome assembly GCF_035609145.1 of Eleutherodactylus coqui. Taxonomy (NCBI): domain Eukaryota; kingdom Metazoa; phylum Chordata; class Amphibia; order Anura; family Eleutherodactylidae; genus Eleutherodactylus; species Eleutherodactylus coqui. Next base: position 17,033,221 of record NC_089841.1, on the reverse strand, counting down.
CTACAGCTACAATACTCTGCAGTACTGGAGGCTCTGGGTGTTCTCTCCTCCTACAGATACAATACTCTGCAGTACTGAGGGCTCTGGGTGTCCTCTCCTCCTACAGATACAATACACTGCAGTACTGGGGGCTCTGGGTGTCCTCTCCTCCTACAGATACAATACTCTGCAGTACTGAGGGCTCTGGGTGTCCTCTCCTCCTACAGATACAATACTCTGCAGTACTGGGGGCTCTGGGTGTCTTCTCCTACAGATACAATACACTGCAGTACTGGGGGCTCTGTGTGTCCTCTCCTCCTACAGATACAATACTCTGCAGTACTGAGGGCTCTGGGTGTCCTCTCCTCGAACAGGTGGAATACTCTTCTGTACTGGGGGCTCTGGGTGTCCTCTCCCCCTACAGGTGTGATATTCTGCAGTACTGGAGGCTCTGGGTGTCCACTGCTCCTACAGATATAAAACTCTGCAGTACTGGGGGCTCTGAGTGTCCTCTCCTCCTACAGGTGCAATAGTCTGCAGTACTGGGGGCTTTGAGTGTCCTCTCCTCTTACTGGTGCAATACACTGCAGTACAGGAGGCTCTGGGTGCCCTCTTCTCCTACAGATACAATACTCTTCTGGACTGGGGGCTCTGGGTGCCCTCTCCTCCTACAGATACAATTCTCTTCTGCACTGGGGGCTCTGGGTGTCCTCTCCTCCTACACATGCAATACTCTGCAGTACTGGACACTCTGGGTGTCCTCAACTACAGATACAATACTGTGCAGTACTGGGGGCTTTGGGTGTCCTCTCCTCCTACAGGTGCAACACTCTGCAGTACTGGAGGCTCTGAGTGTCTTCTCCTCTTACAGATACAATACTCTGTAATACTGGGGGCTCTGGGTGTCCTCTCCTTCCACAGATACAATACTCTGCAGTACTGAGGGCTCTGGGTGTCCTCTCCTCCTACAGATACAATACTCTGCAGTACTGGGGGCTCTGGGTGTCCTCTCCTCCTACAGATACAATACTCTGTAGCATTGGGGGCTCTGGGTGTCCTTTCCTCCTACAGATACAATACTCTGCAGTACTGGGGGCTCTGGGTGTCCTCTCCTCTTACAGGTGGAATACTCTTCTGTACTGGGGGCTCTTGGTGTCCTCTCCCCCTACAGGTGTGATATTCTGCAGTACTGGAGGCTCTGGGTGTCCACTGCTCCTACAGATACAATACTCTGCAGTACTGGGGGCTCTGGATGTCCTCTCCTCCTACAGGTGCAATAGTCTGCAGTACTGGGGGCTTTGGGTGTCCTCTCCTCTTACTGGTGCAATACTCTGCAGTACAGGAGGCTCTGGGTGCCCTCTTCTCCTACAGCTACAATACTCTGCAGTACTGGAGGCTCTGGGTGTCCTCTCCTCCTACAGATACAATACTCTGCAGTACTGAGGGCTCTGGGTGTCCTCTCCTCCTACAGATACAATACACTGCAGTACTGGGGGCTCTGGGTGTCCTCTCCTCCTACAGATACAATACTCTGCAGTACTGAGGGCTCTGGGTGTCCTCTCCTCCTACAGATACAATACTCTGCAGTACTGGGGGCTCTGGGTGTCTTCTCCTCCTACAGATACAATACACTGCAGTACTGGGGGCTCTGTGTGTCCTCTCCTCCTACAGATACAATACTCTGCAGTACTGAGGGCTCTGGGTGTCCTCTCCTCTTACAGGTGGAATACTCTTCTGTACTGGGGGCTCTGGGTGTCCTCTCCCCCTACAGGTGTGATATTCTGCAGTACTGGAGGCTCTGGGTGTCCACTGCTCCTACAGATATAAAACTCTGCAGTACTGGGGGCTCTGAGTGTCCTCTCCTCCCACAGGTGCAATAGTCTGCAGTACTGGGGGCTTTGAGTGTCCTCTCCTCTTACTGGTGCAATACTCTGCAGTACAGGAGGCTCTGGGTGCCCTCTTCTCCTACAGATACAATACTCTTCTGGACTGGGGGCTCTGGGTGTCCTCTCCTCCTACAGATACAATACTCTTCTGCACTGGGGGCTCTGGGTGTCCTCTCCTCCTACACATACAATACTCTGCAGTACTGGACACTCTGGGTGTCCTCAACTACAGATACAATACTGTGCAGTACTGGGGGCTTTGGGTGTCCTCTCCTCCTACAGGTGCAACACTCTGCAGTACTGGAGGCTCTGAGTGTCCTCTCCTCTTACAGATACAATACTCTGTAATACTGGGGGCTCTGGGTGTCCTCTCCTCCTACAGATACAATACTCTGCAGTACTGCTGGGGGCTCTGGGTGTCCTCTCCTCCTACAGATACAATACTCTGCAGTACTGGAGGCTCTGGGTGTACTCTCCTCCTACAGATACAATACTCTGCAGTACTGGACGCTCTGGGTGTCCTCTCCTACAGATACAATACTCTGCAGTACTGGGGGCTCTGGGTGTCCTCTCCTCCTACAGGTGCAACACTCTGCAGTACTGGAGTCTCTGGGTGTCCTCTCCTCTTACAGATACAATACTCTGTAATACTGGGGGCTCTGGGTGTCCTCTCCTGCTACAGATACAATACTCTGCAGTACTGGGGGCTCTGGGTGTCCTCTCCTCCTACAGATACAATACTCTGCAGTACTGGGGGCTCTGGGTATCCTCTCCTCCTACAGATACAATACTCTGCAGTACTGGAGGCTCTGGGTGTCCTCTCCTCTTACAGGTGCAATACTCTGCAGTACTGGAGGCTCTGTGTGTCCTCTCCTGCTACAGATACAATACTCTGCAGTACTGAAGGCTCTGGGTGTCCTCTCCTCCTACAGATACAATACTCTGCAGTACTGGAGGCTCTGTGTGTCCTCTCCTGCTACAGATACAATACTCTGCAGTACTGCGGGCTCTGGGTGTCCTCTCCTCCTACAGATACAATACTCTGCAGTACTGGACGCTCTGGGTGTCCTCAACTACAGATACAATACTCTGCAGTACTGGGGGCTTTGGGTGTCCTCTCCTCCTACAGGTGCAACACTCTGCAGTACTGGAGGCTCTGGGTGTCCTCTCCTCTTACAGATACAATACTCTGTAATACTGGGGGCTCTGGGTGTCCTCTCCTCCTACAGATACAATAGTCTGCAGTACTGGGGGCTCTGGGTCTCCTCTCCTCCTACAGATACAATACTCTGCAGTACTGGAGGCTCTGGGTGGCCTCTCCTCTTACAGGTGCAATACTCTGCAGTATTGAAGGCTCTGGGTGTCCTCTCCTCCTACAGATACAATACTCTGCAGTACTGGAGGCTCTGGGTGTCCTCTCCTCCTACAGATACAATACTCTGCAGTACTGCGGGCTCTGTGTGTCCTCTCCTGCTACAGATACAATACTCTGCAGTACTGGGGGCTCTGGGTGTCCTCTCCTCCTACAGATACAATACTCTGTAGCATTGGGGGCTCTGGGTGTCCTTTCCTCCTACAGATACAATACTCTGCAGTACTGGGGGCTCTGGGTGTCCTCTCCTCTTACAGGTGCAATACTCTGCAGTACTGGAGGCTCTGTGTGTCCTCTCCTGCTACAGATACAATACTCTGCAGTACTGAAGGCTCTGGGTGTCCTCTCCTCCTACAGATACAATACTCTGCAGTACTGGAGGCTCTGTGTGTCCTCTCCTGCTACAGATACAATACTCTGCAGTACTGCGGGCTCTGGGTGTCCTCTCCTCCTACAGATACAATACTCTGCAGTACTGGACGCTCTGGGTGTCCTCAACTACAGATACAATACTCTGCAGTACTGGGGGCTTTGGGTGTCCTCTCCTCCTACAGGTGCAACACTCTGCAGTACTGGAGGCTCTGGGTGTCCTCTCCTCTTACAGATACAATACTCTGTAATACTGGGGGCTCTGGGTGTCCTCTCCTCCTACAGATACAATAGTCTGCAGTACTGGGGGCTCTGGGTCTCCTCTCCTCCTACAGATACAATACTCTGCAGTACTGGAGGCTCTGGGTGGCCTCTCCTCTTACAGGTGCAATACTCTGCAGTATTGAAGGCTCTGGGTGTCCTCTCCTCCTACAGATACAATACTCTGCAGTACTGGAGGCTCTGGGTGTCCTCTCCTCCTACAGATACAATACTCTGCAGTACTGCGGGCTCTGTGTGTCCTCTCCTGCTACAGATACAATACTCTGCAGTACTGGGGGCTCTGGGTGTCCTCTCCTCCTACAGATACAATACTCTGTAGCATTGGGGGCTCTGGGTGTCCTTTCCTCCTACAGATACAATACTCTGCAGTACTGGGGGCTCTGGGTGTCCTCTCCTCTTACAGGTGGAATACTCTTCTGTACTGGGGGCTCTGGGTGTCCTCTCCCCCTACAGGTGTGATATTCTGCAGTACTGGAGGCTCTGGGTGTCCACTGCTCCTACAGATACAATACTCTGCAGTACTGGGGGCTCTGGGTGTCCTCTCCTCCTACAGGTGCAATAGTCTGCAGTACTGGGGGCTTTGGGTGTCCTCTCCTCTTACTGGTGCAATACTCTGCAGTACAGGAGGCTCTGGGTGCCCTCTTCTCCTACAGCTACAATACTCTGCAGTACTGGAGGCTCTGGGTGTCCTCTCCTCCTACAGATACAATACTCTGCAGTACTGAGGGCTCTGGGTGTCCTCTCCTCCTACAGATACAATATACTGCAGTACTGGGGGCTCTGGGTGTCCTCTCCTCCTACAGATACAATACTCTGCAGTACTGAGGGCTCTGGGTGTCCTCTCCTCCTACAGATACAATACTCTGCAGTACTGGGGGCTCTGGGTGTCCTCTCCTCCTACAGATACAACACACTGCAGTACTGGGGGCTCTGGGTGTCCTCTCCTCCTACAGATACAATACTCTACAGTACTGAGGGCTCTGGGTGTCCTCTCCTTCTACAGATACAATACTCTGAAGTACTGGGGGCTCTGGGTGTCCTCTCCTCCTACAGATACAATACTCTGTAGCATTGGGGGCTCTGGGTGTCCTTTCCTCCTACAGATACAATACTCTGCAGTACTGAGGGCTCTGGGTGTCCTCTCCTCTTACAGGTGGAATACTCTTCTGTACTGGGGGCTCTGGGTGTCCTCTCCCCCTACAGGTGTGATATTCTGCAGTACTGGAGGCTCTGGGTGTCCACTGCTCCTACAGATATAATACTCTGCAGTACTGGGGGCTCTGAGTGTCCTCTCCTCCTATAGGTGCAATAGTCTGCAGTACTGGGGGCTTTGGGTGTCCTTTCCTCTTACTGGTGCAATACTCTGCAGTACAGGAGGCTCTGGGTGCCCTCTTCTCCTACAGATACAATACGCTTCTGGACTGGGGGCTCTGGGTGTCCTCTCCTCCTACAGATACAATACTCTTCTGCACTGGGGGCTCTGGGTGTCCTCTCCTCCTACACATACAATACTCTGCAGTACTGGACACTCTGGGTGTCCTCAACTACAGATACAATACTCTGCAGTACTGGGGGCTTTGGGTGTCCTCTCCTCCTACAGGTGCAACACTCTGCAGTACTGGAGGCTCTGAGTATCCTCTCCTCTTACAGATACAATACTCTGTAATACTGGGGGCTCTGGGTGTCCTCTCCTCCTACAGATACAATACTCTGCAGTACTGCTGGGGGCTCTGGGTGTCCTCTCCTCCTACAGATACAATACTCTGTAATACTGGGGGCTCTGGGTGTCCTCTCCTGCTACAGATACAATACTCTGCAGTACTGGAGGCTCTGTGTGTCCTCTCCTGCTACAGAAACAATACTCTGCAGTACTGCGGGCTCTGGGTGTCCTCTCCTTTTACAGATACAATACTCTGCAGTACTGGACGCTCTGGGTGTCCTCTCCTACAGATACAATACTCTGCAGTACTGGGGGCTTTGGGTGTCCTCTCCTCCTACAGGTGCAACACTCTGCAGTACTGGAGGCTCTGGGTGTCCTCTCCTCTTACAGATACAATACTCTGTAATACTGGGGGCTCTGGGTGTCCTCTCCTCCTACAGATACAATAGTCTGCAGTACTGGGGGCTCTGGGTGTCCTCTCCTCCTACAGATACAATACTCTGCAGTACTGGAGGCTCTGGGTGTCCTCTCCTCTTACAGGTGCAATACTCTGCAGTATTGAAGGCTCTGGGTGTCCTCTCCTCCTACAGATACAATACTCTGCAGTACTGGAGGCTCTGGGTGTCCTCTCCTCCTACAGATACAATACTCTGCAGTACTGCGGGCTCTGTGTGTCCTCTCCTGCTACAGATACAATACTCTGCAGTACTGGGGGTTCTGGGTGTCCTCTCGTCCTACAGGTTCAAAAACAACCAGAAAAAACTTTTTTTGCAGCTGCGCTACAACACCGACCCTTTAAGTAGAGAGGGAATAAGCTTCTAGAAACCGCAGTTAATAGCAAGCTAATTTTTTTCCCCCCAAATAAGCATACATCAAAAATAGTAAAAGCAACGCGTTTCTGCGTCAACTGACGCCTTTATCAAGCTTATAATAATACTATTCTATCACACATATAAATATATAAACAGCATACCTTAATCATATGTCCCAATAGAGTACATCTGATTTCCTTCCCTGCACCACACTGGACGCCGGTCTCACGCGTGTGTAGAGGAGGCGGAGTTCCCCGCACCCCTGCTTATGTCATCTGACAGATACTCCGGTGTACGTGCGTTCCATCTTGGGTATAGTGCTGTATTACGCAGCACTATACCCAAGATGGAACGCACGTACACCGGAGTATCGGTCAGATGACGTAAGCAGGGGTGCAGGTAACTCCGCCTCCTCTACACACGCGTGGGACCGGCGTCCAGCGTGGTGCAGGGAAGGAAATCAGATTTACTCTATTGGGACATATGATTAAGGTATGCTGTTTATATATTTATATGTGTGATAGAATAGTACTATTATAAGCTTGATAAAGGCGTCAGTTGACGCAGAAACGCGTTGCTTTTACTATTTTTGATGTATGCTTATTTGGGGGAAAAAATTAGCTTGCTATTAACTGCGGTTTCTAGAAGCTTATTCCCTCTCTACTTAAAGGGTCGGTGTTGTAGCGCAGCTGCAAAAAAAGTTTTTTCTGGTTGTTTTTGGATTACGTTTTCCCCACTTGTTCGTAAGAACTTTGGGGTACTTTTTTAAGCTGCTGCTCTCCAGGATAGCATGGATGAGTAATATCAGATACACATATATATGTTTTTACTGGATAATACAAGAGACCCTCCAGCAAAGAAATCCCTGAAAGGTGAACTCAAATTCCTGGTTCAGGCGGGACACAAAAAGTTTTTTGTTGCTCCGCCTGACACCCGGTAAGTAGAATCCTCAACAGTAACTTTCTTTCCCCATGGCTACAGCGCTCTCCCTAACTTGTGTTTCTCCTCCTACAGGTGCAATACTCTGCAGTACTGGGAGCTCTAGGTGTCGTCCCCTTCTACAGATACAATACTCTGTAGCACTGGGAGCTCTGGGTGTCCTCTCCTCCTACAGATACAATACTCTGTAGCACTGGGAGCTCTGGGTGTCCTCTCCTCCTACAGCTGCAATACTCTGCAGTACTGGGGGCTCTGGGTGTCCTCACCTCCTACAGATACAATACTCTGCAGTACTGGGGGCCCTGGTTGCCCTCTCCTCTTACAGGTGCAATACTCTTCTGTATTGTGGGCTCTGGGTGTCCTCTCCTCCTACAGATACAATAGTCTGCAGTACTGGGGGCTCTCGGTGTCCTCTCCTCCTACAGGTACAATACTCTGCAGAACTGGGGGCTCTGGGTGTCCTATCCTCCTACAGATGCAATACTCTGCAGTACTGGGGACGGGCTGTCCTCTTCTACAGATGCAATACTCTGCAGTACAGGTGGGCTCTGGGTGTCCTCTCCTCCTACAGATACAATAGTCTGCAGTACTGGGGGCTCTCGGTGTCCTCTCCTCCTACAGATACAATACTCTGCAGTACTGGGGGCTCTGGGTGTCCTCTCCTTCTACAGATACAATACTCTGTAGCATTTGGGGCTCTGGGTGTCCTTTCCTCCTACAGATACAATACTCTGCAGTACTGGGGGCTCTGCGTGTCCTCTCCCCCTACAGGTGTGACATTCTGCAGTACTGGAGGCTCTGGGTGTCCACTGCTCCTACAGATACAATACTCTGCAGTACTGGGGGCTCTGGGTGTCCTCTCCTCCTACAGGTGCAATACTCTGCAGTACTGGGGGCTTTGGGTGTCCTCTCCTCCTACAGGTGCAATACTCTGCAGTACTGGGGGCTCTGGGTGTCCTCTGCTCCTACAGATACAATACTCTGCAGTACTGGGGCCTCTGGGTGTCCTTTCCATCTACAAATAAAATACTCTGCAGTACTGGGGGCTCTGGGTGTCCTCTCCTCCTACAGGTGCAATACTCTGCAGTACTGGGGGCTTTGGGTGTCCTATCCTCTTACAGGGCCAATACTCTACAGTACAGGAGGCTCTAGGTGTCCTCTTCTCCTACAGATACAATACTCTTCTGGACTGGGGGCTCTGGGTGTCCTCTCCTCCTACACATACAATACTGTGCAGTACTGGGGGCTCTGGATGTCCTCTCCTCCTACAGATACAATACTGTGCAGTACTGGGGGCTCTGGTTGTCCTCTCCTCCTACAGATACAATACTCTGCACTACTGAAGGCTCTGGTTGTCCTCTCCTCCTACAGATACAATACTCTGCAGTACTGGGTTCTCTGGGTGTCCTCTCTTCTTACAGTTGCAATACTCTGCAGTAGTGGGAGCTCTGGGTGTCCTATCCTCTTGCAGATACAATACTCTGCAGCACTGGGGGCTCTGGGTGTCCTCTCCTTCTACAGATACAATACTCTGCAGTACTGGGGGCTCTGGGTGTCCTCTCCTCCTACAGATACAATACTCTGCAGTACTGGAGGCTCTGGGTGTCTTCTCCTCTTATAGCTACAATACTCTGCAGTGCTGGGGGCTCTGGGTGTCCTCTCCTCCTACAGATACAATACTCTGCAGTACTGGGGGCTCTGGGTGTCCTCTCCTCTTACAGGTGCAAAACTCTGCAGTACTGAAGGCTCTCGGTGTCCTCTCCTCCTACAGATACAATACTCTGCAGTATTGGAGGCTCTGGGTGCCCTCTCCTCCTACAGATACAATACTCTGCAGTACTGGGGGCTCTGGGTGTCCTCTTCTCCTACAGATACAATACTCTGCAGTACTGCGGGCTCTGGGTGTCCTCTCCTCCTACAGATACAATACTCTACAGTACCGCGGGCTCTGGGTGTCCTCTCCTCCTACAGGTGCAATACTCTGCAGTACTGGGAGCTCTGGGTGTCCTCTCCTCCTACAGATACAATACTCTGTAGCACTGGGGGCTCTGGGTGTCCTCTCCTCTTACAGATACAATACTCTGTAGCACTGCGGGCTCTGGGTGTCCTTTCCTCCTACAGGTGCAATAGTCTTTAGTAATGGGGGCTCTGGGTGTCCTCTCCTCCTACAGGTACAATACTCTGCAGTACTGGGGGCTCTGGGTGTCAACTCCTCCTACAGGTGCAATACTCTGCAGTACTGGGGGCTCTGGGTGTCCTCTCCTCCTACAGATACAATACTCTGCAGTACTGGGGCTCTGGGTGTCCTCTCCTCCTACAGATACAATACTCTGCAGTACTGGGGGCTCTGGGTGTCCTCTCCTCCTACAGATACAACACTCTGCGTGCCCTCTCCTCCTACAGATACAATACTCTGCAGTACTGGGGGCTCTGGGTGTCCTCTTCTCCTACAGATACAATACTCTGCTGTACTGGGGGCTCTGGGTGTCGCCTCTGCTACACGTGCAATAAACTACAGTCTTTGGAGCGGTGGGTGTCCTCTCCTCCTACAGATACAATACTCTGCAGTACTGGGGGCTCTGGGTGTCCTCTCCTCCTACAGATACAATACTCTGTAGTACTGGGGGCTCTGGGTGTCCTCTCCTCCTACAGATACAGTACTCTGCAGTACTGGGGGCTCTGGGTGTCCACTCCTCCTACAGGTGCAATACTCTGCTGTACTGGGGGCTCTGGGTGTCCTCTCCTCCTACAGATACAATACTCTGCAGTACTGGGGGCTCTGGGTGTCCTCTCCTCCTACAGATACAATACTCTGTAGCATTTGGGGCTCTGGGTGTCCTTTCCTCCTACAGATACAATACTCTGCAGTACTGGGGGCTCTGGGTGTCCTCTCCTCCTACAGATACAGTACTCTGCAGTACTGGGGGCTCTGGGTGTCCACTCCTCCTACAGGTGCAATACTCTGCAGTACTGGGGGCTCTGGGTGTCCTCTGCTCCTACAGATACAATACTCTGCAGTACTGGGGCCTCTGGGTGTCCTTTCCATCTACAAATACAATACTCTGCAGTACTGGGGGCTCTGGGTGTCCTCTCCTCCTACAGGTGCAATACTCTGCAGTACTGGGGGCTTTGGGTGTCCTATCCTCTTACAGGGCCAATACTCTACAGTACAGGAGGCTCTAGGTGTCCTCTTCTCCTACAGATACAATACTCTTCTGGACTGGGGGCTCTGGGTGTCCTCTCCTCCTACACATACAATACTGTGCAGTACTGGGGGCTCTGGATGTCCTCTCCTCCTACAGATACAATACTGTGCAGTACTGGGGGCTCTGGTTGTCCTCTCCTCCTACAGATACAATACTCTGCACTACTAAAGGCTCTGGTTGTCCTCTCCTCCTACAGATACAATACTCTGCAGTACTGGGTTCTCTGGGTGTCCTCTCTTCTTACAGTTGCAATACTCTGCAGTAGTGGGAGCTCTGGGTGTCCTATCCTCTTACAGATACAATAGTCTGCAGCACTGGGGGCTCTGGGTGTCCTCTCCTTCTACAGATACAATACTCTGCAGTACTGGGGGCTCTGGGTGTCCTCTCCTCCTACAGATACAATACTCTGCAGTACTGGAGGCTCTGGGTGTCTTCTCCTCTTATAGCTACAATACTCTGCAGTGCTGGGGGCTCTGGGTGTCCTCTCCTCCTACAGATACAATACTCTGCAGTACTGGGGGCTCTGGGTGTCCTCTCCTCTTACAGGTGCAATACTCTGCAGTACTGAAGGCTCTCGGTGTCCTCTCCTCCTACAGATACAATACTCTGCAGTATTGGAGGCTCTGGGTGCCCTCTCCTCCTACAGATACAATACTCTGCAGTACTGGGGGCTCTGGGTGTCCTCTTCTCCTACAGATACAATACTCTGCAGTACTGCGGGCTCTGGGTGTCCTCTCCTCCTACAGATACAATACTCTACAGTACCGCGGGCTCTGGGTGTCCTCTCCTCCTACAGGTGCAATACTCTGCAGTACTGGGAGCTCTGGGTGTCCTCTCCTCTTACAGATACAATACTCTGTAGCACTGCGGGCTCTGGGTGTCCTTTCCTCCTACAGGTGCAATAGTCTTTAGTAATGGGGGCTCTGGGTGTCCTCTCCTCCTACAGATACAATACTCTGCAGTACTGGGGCTCTGGGTGTCCTCTCCTCCTACAGATACAATACTCTGCAGTACTGGGGGCTCTGGGTGTCCTCTCCTCCTACAGATACAACACTCTGCGTGCCCTCTCCTCCTACAGATACAATACTCTGCAGTACTGGGGGCTCTGGGTGTCCTCTTCTCCTACAGATACAATACTCTGCTGTACTGGGGGCTCTGGGTGTCGCCTCTGCTACACGTGCAATAAACTACAGTCTTTGGAGCGGTGGGTGTCCTCTCCTCCTACAGATACAATACTCTGCAGTACTGGGGGCTCTGGGTGTCCTCTCCTCCTACAGATACAATACTCTGTAGTACTGGGGGCTCTGGGTGTCCTCTTCTCCTACAGATACAGTACTCTGCAGTACTGGGGGCTCTGGGTGTCCACTCCTCCTACAGGTGCAATACTCTGCTGTACTGGGGGCTCTGGGTGTCCTCTCCTCCTACAGATACAATACTCTGCAGTACTGGGGGCTCTGGGTGTCCTCTCCTCCTACAGATACAATACTCTGTAGCATTTGGGGCTCTGGGTGTCCTTTCCTCCTACAGATACAATACTCTGCAGTACTGGGGGCTCTGGGTGTCCTCTCCTCCTACAGATACAGTACTCTGCAGTACTGGGGGCTCTGGGTGTCCACTCCTCCTACAGGTGCAATACTCTGCAGTACTGGGGGCTCTGGGTGTCCTCTCCTCCTACAGATACAATACTCTGCAGTACTGGGGGCTCTGGGTGTCCTCTCCTCCTACAGATACAATACTCTGCAGTACTGGGGGCTCTGGGTGTCCTCTTCTCCTACAGATACAATACTCTGCAGTACTGGGGTCTCTGGGTGTCACCTCTGCTACACGTGCAATATACTGCAGTCTTTGGAGCGGTGGGTGGCCTCTCCTCCTACAGATACAATATTCTGCAGTACTAGGGGCTCTGGGTGTCTTCTCCCCCTACAGGTGCAATACTCTGCAGTACTGGGGGCTCTGGGTGTCCTCTCCTCCTACAGATATATTACTCTGCAGTACTGGGGGCTCTGGGTGTCCTCTCCTCCTACAGATACAATACTCTGCAGTACTGGGGGCTCTGGGTGTCCTCTCCTCCTACAGATACAATACTCTGCAGTACTGGGGGGCTCTGGGTGTCCTCTCTTCCTACAGATACAATACTCTGCAGTACTGGGGGCTCTGGGTGTCCTCTCCTCCTACAGATACAATACTCTGCAGTACTGGGAGCTCTGGGTGTCCTCTCCTCCTACAGATACAATACTCTTCAGTACTGGGGGCTCTGGGTGTCCTCTCCTCCTACAGATACAATACTCTGCAGTACTGGGGGCTCTGTGTGTCCTCTCCTCCTACAGATACAATACTCTGCAGTACTGGGGGCTCTGGGTGTCCTCTCCTCCTACAGGTGCAATACTCTGCAGTACTGGGGGCTCTGGGTGTCCTCTCCTCCGACAGATTCAATACTCTGCAGTACTGGGGGCTCTGGGTGACCTTTCTGTAAGGAGAATTTGTGTTTATCAAAGAGAAGACCCTCCCAGATTTTGTATAGAAATCTGGGCCCAGGAGAAATAGAAATCACACCAGCCTGTGGGGTATCAGATGATTTCTAATTTATTCTAGGGTGTGTGTGGTTTATTTACCATAAATGACATCACAGGAAAAGTATAATAATAATATAATAATGCATAATAGGCTGAAACTTAAATGATCAACATAACTTACACCTTCTAAGGTGTTACTATAACATACAATGAAACCGTTATGAATTCAATGAAAAGGAATGTAAGGGGGGGGGGGGGGCTGGGAGACTGTCTTATCTGCTGTCTGTCCCAGTAGCATGCACTGCTGTAGAAAGCTTTCGTTTAACCCCTTCACTACTTATACTAGCAGCAGGCTATATCTTTCTAGTCTACAATCCAATAAAAGAACAATTAACTGATACATTCATCTAGAATTGTCTTAACATTCCCCACTTCAGATCAATACATCAACACAGTTTAATAGTAAGATTGTGTCTCAAATACATATATAAAGTAGCTTTACCACAGACCCCTGGCTTCCTCCGGCCCGAAGCTTTATTACCAGAAGGTCTGGGTTCACACCACAAGACTAAGTATGTAATAATTTCATATAAAAGTATTACATTGATACATATATATCTGCATCCATATAAAGTCATTCCCCCAATTGTATCCAAAATTAGGCCCGCCCCCAAGAGGAACTTGGCCTTGATTTATTATTATCCGATTGATGCTTCTTTCTTCATATAAAAATTATTGTCCATCATGATATAAAATCTTACTTATCGAAGTGTCAATCAGTTATTTAGAGCAATCCTCCGGTACAATCAGGACACACTGGAATCAAAATGTCACACTTTGAATCATCAAAGTAAAATGGCGCTTTCTTTATAGAACTTTTACCCATCACTTGTCATGCAGAGGTGATCACCTGACCCAGTAAGTCATCTCGTTCTTCGTCAACATGTATATTTTGAAACATAGTTTTGGTGATGGAAGTGTCAATAAGGTTTGTAGCCGTTCTCGGATACATGGAATACAGCAGCAACCGCAGAGTACTAGAATGGAGGCAAATACTGACAGACTAGTGTGAAGTATATGACTTGTGACCTGGGTCTGAACAAGCTTTCAACCAGTCCCTGAATGGATCGTCTATGCCAGAGTTATCAGCTAGTTCATTTTATTATGCACTAGCTTACCCGTCGCGCGTTGCTGCGAAGACAGACAGACATACATTCATTCGCTTTTATATATCTAGATAACAACCAATCACAGCGCAGCTTTCATGTTACCTCAGTGGTATAATATATAACAACCAATCACAGCACAGCTTTCATGTTACCTTAGCAGTATAAAATATAACAACCAATCACAGCGCAGCTTTCATGTTACCTCAGCAGTAAGAGAAATAACAACCAATCACAGCGCAACTTTTATTCTGCCTCAGCAATATAAAAAATAGCAACCAATCACAGCGCAGCTTTCATGTTACCTCTGCGGTATTATATATAGCAACCAATCACAGCGCAGCTTTCATGTTACCTCAGTGGTATAATATATAACAACGAATCGCAGCACAGCTTTCATGCAACCTCAGTAGTATAAGTAGCCACCAATCACAGCACAGCTTTCATGTTACCTCAGCAGTATAAGAAATAGCAACCAATCACAACACAGCTTTTATTTTACCTCAGCATTCTCAATATCCAGCAATTGTCTTGCGAAACGTTCGGCGGATGCATCATTTTCTGGTTGAACACTCATCCCGTTGCTCGTAATGCCTTTTGCTTTCGTGCTTGAGATGGAAATCAAACGATCTTTGTCTGGGGGACATAACTGTCGACGACGCTCGCACGTGCGCCACCTATCGTAGGATAGTTGTACTATGCCAGTAATCTTCCCAGGAGTGTACTCAACAACTTCCCAAAGTCTCATGGCAATTGAATGAATGGTGTAGTAATGCATAAAGGACAGACAGACATACATTCATTTATATATATCAGGAAGTGAGAGAATTAGATTTCGTACGTAAAATTTGGACGCTAATTGTTTTGCGCTTAGAATTGAATAATCGACTTGGGACCCATTAGCGTTTCCTATTTATGACATATTCAATGCCCGTGCCAAATTTCATGTTTCTATGTGAGAAAATTACATTCCGTACGTAAAATTTGGACGCTGATTCTTTGGCGCATAGAATTGAATAATCGAGTTGGAACCCATTAGCTTTTCCTATTTATGACATAATTAATGCTTGTGCCAAATTTCACGTTTCTATGACATTGGGAAGCGAGAAAATTAGATTCCGTACGTAAAATTTGGACGCTAATTCTTTGGCGCTTACAATTGAATAATCGAGTTGGGACCCATTAACTTTTCCTATTTATGACATAATCAATGCTTGTGCCAAATTTCAAGTTTCCATGACATTGGGAAGCGAGAAAATTAGATTCCGTACGTAAAATTTTGACGCTAATTCTTTGGCGCTTAGAATTGAATAATCGAGTTGGGACCCATTAACTTTTCCTATTTATGACATAATCAATGCTTGTGCCAAATTTCAAGTTTCCATGACATTGGGAAGCGAGAAAATTAGATTCCGTACGTAAAATTTTGACGCTAATTCTTTGGCGCTTAGAATTGAATAATCGAGTTGGGACCCATTAGCTTTTCCTATTTATGACATAATCAATGCTCGTGCCAAATTTCATGTTTCTACAACATCGGGAAGTGAGAGAATTAGTGGCAATGATGGAAATCGAACGATATACGTGGGGGGGGGGGGGGTCGTAACTGTCGACGACGCTCGCACGTGCGCCATTTATCGTAGCATAAATGTACTATGCCTATAATCTTCCCAGGAGTGCACTCAACAACTTCCCAAAGTTTCATGGCGATCGGATGAATGGTGTAGTAGCGCATAAAGGACAAACAGACAGACACACAGACAGACACACACGCATACATTCAATTTTATATATATAGATTTAACCCTTCCAGTGCTCAGGTATCATCTGGTGCCGTGTTATTAGGAATGAAAGTACAACAATATCCTCCAATCATTTTACAAACTCCTCCCTTTTCTGCTAGTAACATATAACAAGAGCCATTCTATTTTGCCATGCCATAAGTGAGGTAGGTCGTAGTTGTTCCGCTAGGATCCTGATTGCATCTCTTGTATAATTAACAAATCTCTGTTGGTTATAGTATGTGTACTTAATCCAGTCTACATTTTTATCCACTGTTGCCCACCATGCAAGAAGAGACTCAAACCCTCTGCAGCCATCCGTTTTCTCGCCCTATACTCGTCTGGTACCCCCCTTGGGACCCAATGGCGTCATAGGTACCTTTGGGAGTGGAGTTCCTAGTTCTCCGGACATGGCCCTTGCTGTTGCCCTTGGAGGTCATGAGGTGCATAGGCATTATCAGTTGTACCAAAGCACAATCCCGTTAGGGGCTGTACCTGGCACCTGTTCTAGGCCCTGTCACCACACAACCATCACACGTCTGCGCGTGCTCTCTGTAGCTCAGGCCATATCCCAGAGACAGCGTGCCCTTACAGTTTTCCTCTCCGCACAGCATCCCTCAGGTAGTCTCCTGTAGTCTGCCTGGGTCCCATTACCAGGTAGCGCGAAGTAAGTATAACCCCAGGATCAGAGGCAACAGCAGGTATTTGGTCCCTGCCCACAGGTGGAAACAGCAAACTCAATGTATAACATGGATCACTTACCTGTGGGGGGTAGGTACAGTTAAGAAGTTTAATCACACATTTTACGTTCATCACAGCTTGAAGACTTGTGGTTAACTTTTATCTATCGTGGGGTCAAGTCTTCCTATCTCATAAGTAACATATTCTCTATACTCAATGTTTACTGCATAACATAAAGATTCACACAACTACTACTACTCCAATCATCTGCAGAGTCGCTTGGTCCTCCAACCTAAACAACCCCCCCCCCCCCCCGCCCTCAGGAATTTCTCCTATCAAGGAGAGGTGATGGAGTAAGATAAACAAAGCTTTAGCTGTGTCTGCCTCCTACAGATAACTGCAGCATCCTTGGAATAGTTTCCCTTAATGGGAACACTCAGCTCTCACATTATCAACAATTGAATTATTATTATTTTTCTCTTACCTGACATTATCACATTGAAAGCACTATTTAACATTCAAACTCACTGCAAACCAATCACAGAACTGACATGGACACAAATAACAGCAAGAATGGACGTTCCCTGTTTACACAGGTTTATACTAAACTTCATTCCTGATCATCTTCATTACAAGTCTATTCATTTCAAGCAAGCGGAGCATCGCTCTCAGACTACTACGTTAGAGAGTGAGACACACACTCCCCCCTCCCTTCTCCTCACTGAACTCTAAAGCTGAAAGGTAGCGGTGAAAGTGAAACAAGCATTCCAATGTAACAGATGGTTTAACCATTTGTGAGCTGACCCCACCTCACAGAGCAGCACTCAAGCCATTGTCTGTCATCTTCATTTAATACTACTGTAAACCTTTATTCCTCCACTGTCTCATCCTAGGACTATCTGCATCATGTAATCATCCCTTCTGTCCTGCTGCCTACTATCCCTGATCCTTGTCAGTACTACCGTCACCCATAGCAACCTGTCGCCTCACTACCGTCACCCATAGCAACCTGTCGCCTCACTACCGTCACCCATAGCAACCTGTCGCCTCACTACCGTCACCCATAGCAACCTGTCGCCTCACTACCGTCACCCATAGCAACCTGTCCCCTCGCTACCTGACACTTATCTGAAGGAGACCGTACATATTCCTCTGCTACGACTAAATATCCTGCAGTATCATACTGACCTATTCTTATAGTACACACTTAAGACAGACAACATATCATCAAGACGCAGAGGACAGTGATGGAGGGTTCTGACTATTCCTACGCAATTCAGAGAAGGCACTAAACACTGGTGTTGCATACTACAAGTGCAAGCATTGGGATGCCAGGTAAAAGGTACATCTATGGGATGTGAGAAGCCAAGATGGTGCCTGGGCGGCGGCCGAAGGTATTACAGCAAGTACTAAAATGGCCGCCACGGGCATGGCCTGACTAAGAGTACTATCAAGCCAGGCAAGCATCTAGCCATGCCTTATTCCTTTGTGTGCAATACCAACAAGTCCCTCATCTGACGCATATCTATAATAATCTTTGTACATAGCACCAACATATTCCGCAGCGCTTACATAGACAGGGGGAATACAGAAAGACAAAAGTACAAACATTACAGAACCACGGTTACATAGTAATCAGCTGATGGAGACAGTAGGGGTGCGGGTCCTGCTCCAACGAGCTTACATACTACGAATAGTGGGGTGATACAGAAGGTAAAGGGGCTGGAGATGTGCATGGTATGGTGAGGTGTAGATGTGCACAGTATGGCGGGGTGGAGTGTGAGGGATGCTATACACATAGACAATGGTCAGACATTTAGCCGTGTGATGCCAGAATCGATATGACTGCAGGAGTGATTTATGATGGCTAGCAGGGATTGCAGTCAGTAGGTCAGGGAGCATATCTACCAGTATGGCGCTCGTCACTCCTTCTATAAAAGTTACACTCAGCGCTCCCCCCAGCATCCCCCATCGTGTAGGATCGGGTAATATGATGATCAGCTCTGACAATTTCAGGGCAGTCATCAATAGCATCCCCCAGATGTACCAATACTCCGAAAAGAAATGCTATTCCTTTCATTTTTGTCCTTACCGAGGAGGCCCTCGGGGAAGGGGTGTGGATTTCTTCACCGGGTTGAGACGAAGACCACCTAATGTGCTCCCCCCCTTTGTAGCGGACAAAACTAGACCGCTCAGCACACTGTCCCTGCTCTGCCTGTGTTACCTTTTTACAGTGAGATTGGTGAATCTAGGTCTGCCTTTCAGCAATCCTTATTGCAGTAGGTGTGGTGAGCAGTACCTGGCAAGTACAAGTGGTACCTGGTAAGGTCCTTCCCACTTTGGGGTCTTCCAGTTCGTTTTCTTTATCCCCTTGATGAGGACCCAATCACCTGGTGTTATTTCCCTTAGTAATGCTTTAGCCATTGTGGCTGCATCCTCTGACCGGTGGGAAACACTTCTACCCACTTGGCTAAAGCATCTATTATAACTAGGCAGTATTTATTACATTCACAGTTGTAGAATTCTATGTAGTCCATACAAATGTGTTGGAAGGGATACTGAGGTGTAGGACGGCGCCCCTCCTTGGTCTTACATTCCCTTGTACATTGTGTTTAGCTGTAGTCCATATATATATGTGTGTAGGGACACTGAGGTGTAGGATGGCGCCCCTCCTTGGTCTTATATTCCCTTGTACATTGTGTTTAGCTGTAGTCTATATATATATATATATATATATATATGTGTTGGGATACTGAGGTGTAGGACGGCGCCCCTCCTTGGTCTTATATTCCCTGTACATTGGTTTAGCTGTAGTCTATATATATATGTGTGTAGGGACACTGAGGTGTAGGACGGCGCCCCTCCTTGGTCTTATATTCCCTGTACATTGTGTTTAGCTGTAGTCTATATATATATGTGTGTAGGGACACTGAGGTGTAGGACGGCGCCCCTCCTTGGTCTTACATTCCCTTGTACATTGTGTTTAGCTGTAGTCAATATATATGTGTTGGGATACTGAGGTGTAGGACGGCGCCCCTCCTTGGTCTTATATTCCCTTGTACATTGTGTTTAGCTGTAGTCTATATATGTGTTGGGATACTGAGGTGCAGGACGGCGCCCCTCCTTGGTCTTATATTCCCTTGTGCATTGTGTTTAGCACAAATAATGCAAGACAAAAATTTTTTTAGAGCAATTTGTAAACCCCTAGGCTGTGAACACTTTCCATATGAGTGCTACCATCCCCCCTGTTGAGACATGACACAGGCCATGGCTCAAAACTGCTGCACATCTGAAGAACAATTTAGGTAAGATTTTTTTTTTCCTGTGGAGATGTACAGTCCATCTACAAAGAGTGTATTCAGCATCTACAAGACATGCATCCTGCAGATCTTGTCTGGGTAACACCTTATGTGCCATCTCTCCTAGGCAGTTGTATGGAGGACCGTCTGAAGAAATAGGCAGTAAGGTAGATGGATGGAGCGTAGTACATCCCTCAGTTGTCAGGTGTGGCTGTGAGCAGTAGTGTCATGCAGGAGGGAAGTCTACAAGGACTAAGATATGAGTATAACTAACTGTGTGCGGTACTTTCAGTGTGTGGGGGAGGAACAGCACTATAGTGGCAGAAGGTCTGACTGCTTCAGCTGCTGTTACTACCGCTTATACGCAAAGTGGGAGTGCTCGGCCACTGGATCTAGTCAGCAAGAATAGTATGCCAGCGGTCTGTTTCCCACCATGTTCCTGAGTTAACACAGAGGTCATATATTCTTCCCTTGAGTCAACAGTTGGCACAAAGGGCTTGTTGTAGTTCAGCAGCCCCCAAGACTGATGTGCCCATCAGAGTCTGTTTTACCCTGACAAAGCCTTCTTCAGAGGGCACATCCCACTGCATCCTTTCAGCTGCAGCCAGAGGTTCATCATAGATGAGTCTGGTAAGAAGCGCTGTCAGAGATTCATAATTTGGGATCCAGGCTCTGCAGAAGTTCGTCATTCACAAAAAGGACATCATTTGCTCGTAGTTTTGGGACCTCCAGAATTGCTTGCCTACCTTCATCTGACAGGTTATACCCCAAATATTTAACTGTTTGCCGACAGTATTGGAGTTTCTACCTGTTTACTTTATGGCCTTGCTCATAAAGAAACCTCAAGGGTGTGACTGTTTCCCCCCACAATTCTCTCCACTGTCTGCTGCTAGCTACCAACATACAGTAGTCGCTGACTACCTCTAAGAGGCTGGAACTGGGCTAAGTGTGCTGACATAGCCTGGGAGAAAATTGTTGGAGATTCACAGCAGCCCTGAGGTACTCTGGTGAAGGTATACCTAATTTTATCATAATATCTAATCTGAACAATTTTACTGGACATATTCGAGACTATATAATCTGACATTTCACAGGCTTATTTGTCTCTAGGTCTGTTATAACTGGTTCAGAGAGAGATTCCCTGTGGGTCCGGCTATTAACCCCTCTTACCATGATATGACTATTACTACGTTTTACATTGGGTACATATTGGGATGTATTAATGTCCTGGTGGCTCCTGAGTCCACCAGGAAAGTAATAATTTGCCCATTCACCTGGAGATCTATCTCAGGCAGTAGAAATTGCCAAGAAATCCTCCAAATGTTGTACATCCACCCCTCCTAGTCATTTTTACCCAAGGTGCCTGAGAAAATTGTTTCTCAGGGCATTCTTGGGCAAAATCACCAGATTTCCCATAATTCAAACACACATTAAAATCCCTGAGCTGCATCCCACCTCTGCTTCTTCCTCTGCCTCTACTTTCACATCCTCTCGCTGTCCAATGACCTCTCTGACTTTCCTGAACCATCGTATCACATTCCTCTCCCTGTATAAAAACTCTCACTTTCTCATCCTTTTCTTTGTAAAACTTTTCTGCATGTTTTGCATATTCCAAAACATCCTGCAATGATCCCGTCCTAAGGGTAACCATGTATCTCATTATATATCCCATTTCCTTCTTTACTCCACTTACAAACGCATTCTTTAATGGATGATTGTATGTAGCATTAGGATCATCCCTCTCCCCCTGATTATCCTATGGAAGGGGTCTACCATCTCCTCCCCCCCCCCCCCCCCCATTCTAATTTCCTTCTACAGAACTGCAATCTGGCCCTAGAATTTTTCTATCTGCTCTCTCTATTTTTTCATTCAATTGTAACTCATTAACCCTTTGAATTGTTCACCAAACTGTCGGGGGTCTATTTTTAGATGAGCCTGACAGTTTGAGGCTTCTTTTAACCAGACTTCAGCAGCGGATAATCCGTATTTCTGCTGATCTTTAGCTGATTTTGTTCGTATTTTATCACATAAT
Organism: Eleutherodactylus coqui; assembly: GCF_035609145.1. Classification (NCBI taxonomy): domain Eukaryota; kingdom Metazoa; phylum Chordata; class Amphibia; order Anura; family Eleutherodactylidae; genus Eleutherodactylus; species Eleutherodactylus coqui. Next base: position 17,011,244 of record NC_089841.1, on the reverse strand, counting down.
TCTTTACAACTAGGCAATTCTAATTTATTTTTTAATCCATATTTCTTTTCCCACTTGTCACAATATTTGACATAGTCAGGATTAGAGATGAGCTAGTATACTCGCTAAAGGCAATTGCTCGAGCAAGCATTGCCTTTAGCGAGTACTTTCCCCCTCGAGACAAAAGGATCGGGTGCCGGCGCGGGGGAGTGGTGAGTAGTGGCAGTCAGCAGGAGGGAGCGGGAGGGAGATAGAGATTTCCCCTCAGTTCTGCCCCGCTCTCCCCCGTAGCTCCCTGCCCGCGCCGGCACCCGAACCTTTTGTCTCGAGCGGGCAGGTACTCGCTAAAGGCAATGCTCGCTCGAGCAATTGCCTTTAGCGAGTATACTGGCTCATCTCTAGTCAGGATCTAACTTGTGCATGTACTTCTTAACTTCTTAAAGGACTTCCTGTCATTGGCAACAACAACAGAGACATGCACAGGAGAATGCCTTACAATTTGTATTTCCCATTGTTAGTAATTATGTTCTTGATGTCGATTTACAAGACAAACAACATAAAACAAGCCTCTGGCCACTAAAATATATAGTGAAAATGCAGAAGTTCCTGACCAGAATCAGTGTTTCGCTTTATACATGAAGACATCCTTCTTGCCTTTCCGAGTAGGGCCTGTGAACATTGAACACAAAAAGGGGCTTGCCCGAAAACAACCTGCACAGTGAGGTTGGTCCTTAATGTGTCCTAGAGGTCAGTACACACGTATCGGATCCGCTTATCTCAATCACTCACACATTCGCTTTATGTAGTATAAGACAACTATACAAACTTTACAATATATTAGTAAGCAACCACCCACTTTATATTCTTAGGTACTCTATAACACAATATCAAAGAAAAAGAAGTAGTAGGAAGATAAGAAGTAAAGTTCCTGGACACCCCTGTGTCCCATGACGTCTCTTCATTAATGTGCTACATGGAGTAATTCTTTCCTGTAGCCCTCTCACAATGGCTATGGTCTCACATAGACTACTGCTATGCCCCTTGACAACCCATTCGTCTATACTTCTCATTTACCTTACACATTTCACATAGACTACTGCTATTGTCCCTTGACAACCCATTCCTCTATACTTGCTTTTCATTTACAATACACATTGTAAATTCTATTAACACTAAAGTATACAGAAGAAGAAGAGAGAAGAAAAGTTCAACCATTGTTACACTTACTACACGTTATCCGGGAGGCTTCTAAATTCTCAGGCTAGTTCGGAAAAAACGTCACTGTTTTAGGCAGGATGCCCGTCTGGCCTCTAATGACGTCTAAGCAGGACAGAGGTCTTTTAATGATCGGAGAGTACTTCAGACCCACCTTTTCACAGCCAGACTGTCCTTTCCCTCTGCAGTGAGTTTTTCCGGTTCAAAGGACCAAAAATGTAGGGAGAATTTATGTATTTATCAAAGAGAAGACCCTCCCAGATTTCGTATAGAAGTCTGGACCCAGGAGAAATACATATCATACCAGCCTGTATGGTATCAGATGATTTCTAATTTATTCTAAGGTGCATATGGTTTTTATACCATAAATTACATCACAGGAAAAGTATCTACCTCCAAGATTAATAATAATACATAATAGGCTGAAACTAAAATGATTAACATAATGTTACGGCACTCTGCCCCCCGAGCGCCAGTTGGGGTGCCCTGATCTCCTGCACCCCACTGTCCCTGCCTACTTGCCTCGGCCCTGGCTAACCCCAGGCGGACAACTGGGCGGCAGTCCCTGCACTGGCTAGGGACCTGGCGACTACCTAGATGGAACTACTAACAGGGGACAGAGTGCCGACAGGAGAGGCAGGTGGAACAGACCAACAAAAACAGACAGAGTGAATCAAGGCTGGAGGTGAAGCTCACAGGCAAACGAAGGATACTGACAAGCAACTAGGACAGACTAGAATAGACCTGACTAGAGGCTAGCAGAACCAATAACTGGCAGTGAGTTCAGGTCACTGCCAGTCTTTTAACTAAAAGCCTCCGCCCCGGGGCGGAGAGTGGGAGGAGCCGACTCTCCCACTGTTGCATAAGGGAGGTGGATGAGAGCGGGCGGCACCCTACGGGCGGACACGCCCACGCCGCAGCACGCCGGCTGCTCCACGCTGCTGCATGCTGGCTGCTCCACGCCGCCGGGAGATCCCTGACAGCACAGCTCCGGGACGCCGAAGCCGAGCTCGAAGCGGCGCGCGCCGGCCGCGGGACCCAGCGCCGCCCTGCATGGTAACATTACCCCCCCTCTGACGGGGGACCTCCGGGCCCCCGGAAACTCGACCAGGCTTATCTGGAAAACGACGGTGGAACCGCCGTACCAACACGGGAGCATGAACATCACATGCGGCCACCCAGGAATGATCTTCTGGTGGAAAACCCTTCCAGGCCACCAAGTATTGTAGGATTCCTCGACACCGACGAGAGTCCAGTATCTCCTGGACCTCGTATTCGACTTCATCCCGGACCAGGGTGGGCGGAGGGGGACCGGAGGTGGGTATCACCGAAGGGACAAAAGGTTTCAGCAGCGACTTATGGAATACCCTGTGAACCCTCCATGTGGCTGGCAACCCCAGCTCGTAGGCGAGTGGGTTCACCACACGTGTGATGGCAAACGGCCCCACGTAACGTGGCGCCAGCTTCAAGGACGGGACCCGCAATTTGAGATTTTTGGACGACAGGTATACCTTCTGTCCCACCCTGTACGGTTCAGACACAGACAGACTCTTCCCACTGCGCAACTGCATACGGGCCCCCGCTGCCTCCAAGTTTCTCTGCACCTCTTTCCATACTCCCCGAAGCGTATCTGTGGCGTCATCCGCTGCCGGACAGGGCGACGGAGTAGGGATTGCTGTAAGGAAGCGAGGATGCTGACCGTATACACTAAAAAATGGAGACACCCCAGTAGAAGAACAAAGGCGGTTGTTTAGTGCAAACTCTGCCAACGGCAGGAACTCTGCCCACTGGTAAGCCTTTTCGCTGGCAAACAACCGCAAATATTGCACTAAGTCTTGGTTCTTCCGCTCAGTCTGACCATTAGTCTGCGGGTGGAACGCTGACGAGAAGGAAAGCGACGTTCCCAGGTTTCTGCAGAAGGCACGCCAAAACTGCGACACAAACTGAACCCCGCGATCAGATACAATATTTTGGGGAACCCCATGTAGGCGAATTATTTCCTTTACAAAAATCGTGGCAAATTCTTTTGCCGAGGGTAGCTTTTTTAACGCCAGAAAATGTGCCATCTTTGAGAACCGGTCGACCACCACTAAGATAGTGGTGCACTTCTGGGATTCTGGTAGGTCAGTGATGAAATCTACTGATAGATGAGACCAGGGACTGGAAGGAACCGGTAGTGGTCTCAGGGGACCCTCCGGAGGACGCCGCCGACTCTTATTGCGAGCACAGACCGAGCAACCCCTCACAAAGTTGCGGATCTCCTGAGACATGCCTGGCCACCAGAAGTATCGGGAGCAAAGCTCCAGGGTCCCCTGGAACCCTGGATGCCCGGCGAGAGCCGACGAGTGGGACTCATCCATGACTCTAGGGCGTAGGGTCTCTGGCACAAACCATCTGCCCTCCGGCACCCCTGACGGAGCGTCCTGCTGAGCATCCTGTAGTTGAGGGACGAAGTTAGACTCTAACACTGCCACCACCACGCCGGGGGCTAAGATATTCTCGGGAGTCAGGGTCCCACTGTCTGGTACCCCGAAACTCCGTGACAGGGCGTCCGCCTTCACGTTCTTCTCTCCGGGGATATATGTCACGACGAAGTTAAACCTGGCAAAGAACAACGCCCACCTGGCCTGACGAGCAGTGAGTCTTTTCGCATTGGCGAGATATACCAGATTCTTGTGATCAGTATATACGGTAATTGGGTGTCTAGCACCCTCAAGATGGTGTCGCCACTCCTCCAGAGCCCATTTGATAGCCAACAATTCCCGGTTACCCACGTCGTAGTTGCGCTCTGCTGAATTGAACTTTCGCGAAAAGAACGCACATGGGCTATAGCCAGACCTCCCACTGACTTCCTGCGACAATACAGCTCCTGTCCCCACTTCCGACGCGTCTACCTCAATAAAAAAGGGTAGTAGTGCGTCCGGCTGTATTAGCACCGGGGCAGTCGTGAATGCCTTTTTTAGACGGCTAAAGGCCTCAAGGGCTGCAGGCGACCACTTACCCAAGTCAGCCCCCTTCTTAGTCAAGTCGGTCAGAGGTTGAGCAATAACTGAGTAATTTCTAATGAATTTGCGGTAGAAATTTGCAAAACCTAAGAACCGCTGGAGAGCCTTGAGGTTGTCGGGTCTGACCCATTGGGAGATTGCTGCTACTTTATCAGACTCCATCTGAATCTCTGTGGGGGAAATTACATAACCAAGGAAGGATACTTGTTTAGAGCCAAATGTACATTTCTCTAATTTGACAAAGAGTTGATACTCGCGCAAACGGGTCAGGACTAACCTCAGGTGCCGCACATGTGAATCCCAGTCAGGTGAGTACACCAGGATGTCGTCCAGATAAATGACCAGAAATACCCCCAGGAAGTCGTGGAAGACTGCGTTCATAAAACCCTGAAACACAGCGGGGGCATTACAGAGTCCAAAAGGCATGACCAGACATTCAAAATGTCCTAACGGGGTGTTGAACGCTGTCTTCCATTCATCTCCCTCTCTGATGCGAATTAAATTGTAAGCCCCCCTTAAGTCCAGTTTGGAGAACCAGCGAGCCCCTACCACCTGATTCAACAAGTCAGGAATTAGGGGCAAGGAGCACTGGTTCTTCACAGTGATTTTATTCAAGGCCCGATAATCCACACAAGGCCTTAGTGTCCCGTCCTTCTTCTCTACAAAGAAGAGACCTGCCCCGGCAGGGGACCTGGACGGCCGGATATGTCGGTTGGCCAGAGCTTCCGAGACATAGGACTTGAGGGCTTCGTGCTCACGACCGGACAGATTGAAAATGGCTCCCTTAGGGATGGGACCGTCGGGAATCAGGTCGATACCACAGTCCCACTCCCTATGAGGGGGCAGAGCCTTAGACAGTCGTTTGGAGAACACATCCTGAAAGTCTGACAAATACTCCGGAATGAGCACCGTATCTGCGGAGCACACAGCTATGGTAGACAGGTGATTGTGACACGATGACCCCCAATGAGTCAATTCCCGGGTGGACCAATCAAATTGGGGGTTGTGCAGTGCCAACCAGGGCATACCAAGCACCACATCAACCGACATTTTTTCCATAACCAAGAAAGACAGTTCTTCCGAGTGGAGGACCCCCACCGTGAACTGTAATCTTGGGGTCCTCCATCGTACCAAGCCTGTAGAGAGAGGGGTGGCATCAATGCTGGTAAAATGAATTGGCGTCTTCAACGCCACAAATTCCGCCATCAGAGAACGGACAAAACCCAGACTTATCAAGTTAGCGGCTGCTCCGGAATCAATAAACGCCCGCCCTGATCGGGAAAAATCCCCGAATCTAACATGACACGGTACCAAAAGTTTAGGAAGTACCTGAAGTCCTAGGCGATCCTCCCTGCAATCGCCTAGGACTCGGAGTTTTCCGCCGGTCCCGGCTGCGGGCGTTGAGACCTCAGTGGGCAGGTTATCACCCGATGTCCAGCTTTCCCGCAGTAGAGGCAGAGACGATGCAACAAACGGATCCGGCGTCGCTCTTTGGGGTCCAGCGGGTCCACCTCCATCGGATCGGGCGCAGAGACTGGTAAGGAGGAGGAGGGACCAGGGCCACTGACCTCCCTGACTCTACGGGTCTGCCTGTCCTGCTTCCTAGACCTGAGCCTCCTATCTGCTCTCACCGCTAGCTCCATAGCCTCCCTTAAGGACCCGGGAACGGGATGGGAAATTAACAGGTCTTTAACTGCGTCCGAGAGGCTCTGCAGAAAAACGTCCTTCAGCGCGCTATCGTTCCATGTCGTATCCCCCGCATAGCGTCTGAAGTTGGAGCAATAGTCCTCCACACACGACAACCCCTGCCGCAGCGCCAACAACCGTGAAACCGCCAACCCCGCTCGGTCCGGTTCGTCGAAGATACCCCCGAGTTCCTGAAAAAAGGAGTCCACGGACTGCAGGCAGGAGGAACCCTCGGGGATGGAGAAAGCCCATGTCTGTGCCGAGCCCCGCAGCAGGGACATTATCAGCCCGACCCTCTGAGCCTCCGACCCGGAAGAACGGGGACGCATGCGAAAAAACAGGCGACACGCCTGTCGGAAAACAAAAAACTTGTTCCTCTCCCCAGAAAACACCTCGGGAAGAGGGCACTTGGGTTCGGGGCTGGTTGAGGCGTCCGACCCCTGCGACACTCCCCGCTGCTCCTGGGCCACCATGCGGGCGGATAAATCCTGGATCACAGGCACCAGGGCCTGCAGCTGGTTCGCGAGGGAACTGATCGCCTCCATGACAAAAACGGTTTTAAAGGGCCAGTTATTATGTTACGGCACTCTGCCCCCCGAGCGCCAGTTGGGGTGCCCTGATCTCCTGCACCCCACTGTCCCTGCCTACTTGCCTCGGCCCTGGCTAACCCCAGGCGGACAACTGGGCGGCAGTCCCTGCACTGGCTAGGGACCTGGCGACTACCTAGATGGAACTACTAACAGGGGACAGAGTGCCGACAGGAGAGGCAGGTGGAACAGACCAACAAAAACAGACAGAGTGAATCAAGGCTGGAGGTGAAGCTCACAGGCAAACGAAGGATACTGACAAGCAACTAGGACAGACTAGAATAGACCTGACTAGAGGCTAGCAGAACCAATAACTGGCAGTGAGTTCAGGTCACTGCCAGTCTTTTAACTAAAAGCCTCCGCCCCGGGGCGGAGAGTGGGAGGAGCCGACTCTCCCACTGTTGCATAAGGGAGGTGGATGAGAGCGGGCGGCACCCTACGGGCGGACACGCCCACGCCGCAGCACGCCGGCTGCTCCACGCTGCTGCATGCTGGCTGCTCCACGCCGCCGGGAGATCCCTGACAGCACAGCTCCGGGACGCCGAAGCCGAGCTCGAAGCGGCGCGCGCCGGCCGCGGGACCCAGCGCCGCCCTGCATGGTAACACATAAGTTACACCTTTTAAGGTGTTACTATAACATACAATGAAACCGTTATGAATTCAGTGAAAAGGAATGCAAGTTGGGGGGGGGGCTGGGAGACTGTCTTATCTGCTGTCTGTCTCAGTACCATGCACGGCTATAGAAAGCTTTCATTTAACCCCTTCACTACTTATACTGGCATCATGCTATATCTTTCTAGTCTACAATGCAATAAAAGAACAATTAACTGATACATTGATCTACAATTTTCTTAACAAGATGACTCTCTGTAAATTCAGAAGATGAGATGGCTCTCTGTAAATTTGTTGTGTATGACCTGTAGAGATGAGCGAACGTGTCCGTTACGGACACATCCGCACCCGGACACCCGCTTTGCCGAACACTGCAGTGTTCGCGCGTAAGTGTCCGGGTGCCGCCGGGGGGCGGGGAGATGCGCGGCGGCGCGGGCGGCAGTAGCGGGGAACAGGGGGGAGCCCTCTCTCTCTCCCTCTCCCCCCCACTCCCCGCCGCACCCCCCCGCGCTGCCACGGCGGCCCCCGAACTTTTTCGCCCGAACACTGAAGTGTTCGCAAAGTTCGGTGTTCGGGCGAAAAAGGGGCGGGGCCGAACGTGTTCGCTCATCTCTAATGACCTGCAAGGCTTCTGGCCTTACGTGCACTTTCATTATTCCTGTGTGTGGTGTTAGACGTTTTCGCCTGCAATTAATCAGGTCTGTGACTAGACATCTGTGTTTTTTATTTTTACTATTACTTTTTAATACATAAATGTTCAGGATGGATGAATCAAGAGATCAGAAGGTCTTAAGGCTTATCTACTCATCAGGGTGGATAAGCCACATGGAGAGTAAGTTATATATGCTAGATAGATAAACAAGATATATATACTATTAAGCTGTATATGGCATTCTATGTTCTGTAATTATGGGCTTAAAGCTGTGGATGCCAGAATCAAATGTGATAGATACTTTATAAAAAAGCTGGGAGCAATTAAAGCACTGTATGTCCCTCCATGCTGCGTAATTACCAAACATGCACTCTTCACAAAATGCACGCATATTGCTGGAGCAATATTTTACTGCTACACAACCAGGCTTATACACTGGTGTTGATAAGCTGCATAGATCTCTTAAGGGTATAAATCGAGGCAAAATTACAGAATAGCTGTGAAATATTAATTGTTATAGCCTTCACAAGCCAATCAAAAAGAAATTTGCTAGTAATAAAATAATTGTATCAGATATCGATAGCCTGTGGGAAGCTGACCTGGTGTGGTTAATACAGTATTCTATAGAAAATGCCGGAATAAAATACATTTTAACAGCAATAGACATATTCTCAAAAGATGTTTGGTGCGTCGGATTAGCATCCAAATGAGGAGCATGCGTTGCAAGAGCCTTCAAGCTGATACTTGAGAATGGCAATCGTGTACCGCGAAAAAGTTGTGCTGATCTCAGCAGAGAATTTTCTAATTAACACATCAAACGACTTTATCAAAGCTACAACATACAGTATTACTTTACTTTAGTTGGTTGAACATTTTAATCGCTCGTAAAATCAAGAATGTGACGTTATCTAATGTATCATAACTAGAGATGAGCAAACCTACTCGGCCACGCCCATTTTTCACCCGAGCACCGCGATTTTCGAGTACTTCCATACTCGGGCGAAAAGATTCGGGGGGGGGGGCGCCGTGGGTGAGTGGGGGGTTGCAGCGGGGAGTGGGGGGGAGAGGGAGAGAGAGAGGGCTCCCCCCTGTTCCCTGCTGCTACCCCCCGCTCCGCCACGCCTCCCCCGCCCCCCGGCGCCCCCCGAATCTTTTCACCCGAGTACGGAAGTACTCGAAAATCGCAGTGCTCGATCGAGTAATTACTCGAAACGAGTAGGTTCGCTCATCTCTAATCATAACACATTTCGCTATATCGACATTTTAGCGGCGCTTGTATCCAGTTATAACCGAACTTGCTGTCATACTATTCAGTGTCGTCTTGTGGATGTCACAAAAAAGAACTCCTTAAGAAAATGGTGAAATATTTACAGCGACATTCTGAATTCAAAGCCTCACAAGCCTTCTTTAAAAATCGGGGATCATGTAATGAATTCACAGTATGGGCTCAGTCACACGGGCGTATCGGCGCCCGTGTTACTGCAGGAAGAAGACGGCCGTACCTCAAGACGGATGTCTCTCTGCAGCATCGGGAAATAGAACATGTGAGCGGCTTCATTGCCGGTCATGTGTTCTTTCTTCAGCGCTGCAGAGAGACATCCGTCTTGAGGTACGGCCGTCTTCTTCCTGCAGTGAGGGCTCAGTCACACGGGCGCCTGTGCAGGGTGCTGATGCGCCCGTGTGACTGAGCCCTATAAAGGAACATTTGCAAAAGGGTATGAGCAGACATACACTGACAAAATTTTTGTCATAGCCTCTTAATACGCGATTTCAGAAGCCGCTCTATAAATTAATTGACAAGAAGAAATACAGCGGGTAGCCGTGGATAAGAGCCACTGAAGAAAAAACACGTCCGCGGAGCGATGCATTATCTTGTAAAGTGGCTCGGGTAGCCTACAAAATTTAACAGCTGGATTGATAAAAATCAGTTGACAACTGCATGGGCTAAGGAATCGGGATCATTTTATGTAACTCTTTCTAGTAAAGCATCTTCCAAAAATCTACTGAGAAAACACAATTTCTACTTACACGATGAAACTAGCGAAGCCGATTCCCCTCCCAAGCGCTTACGATGTTGCGCTAACCAAGATACAGTATCCCCATACGTGGGATACGATCAGTCCAAGCGACGTATTTAAGGAATATTATGTGAAGGTTTTTATTCTAACGTCGGGGAGCTGACGAGCCATCAATGACTGAATTGATGGTTTAAGGATAACAAATGAAGTATTTAAGCTGCATTATGACAAAGTAAAAAGAATCGTTACGGTTACCGATTCGCCAACGATACAGTTTGCAGCAGGACATAAGTTGTCAGTTCTGTTTGGCCTGCCTGAGTATAATGAAGGGTTTCCTAGTAATATGCCCAAAGGAAGGAAACAATACACCAACATAAAAGCTGGGTTTTACACATTATTTGTGTACACCAACAAATGCTGTCTCAGAGAGTATATGGCGATCCAGCCATGCATGCGCATTATTATGTTGCTTAATCAGGTGACAAATTGGAAGGATTTCCAGGTGAAGAGTATATGATTGGTGGAGGATTAGGCAAAATTTTTAGATTGTTTTTTCGAGGGGCCATTCCTCTTTTTAGAAAAGGTCTAGAATTAGTAAAGCCTCATGTAAAGACAGCTGTCAAAAATATAGCTAAAGGCACTCACTTCTGTCTCTGCGTCTTCTGTGGACCAGATCAATCTGTCAGGGTGTGCTGCTGGGATCTGTTGTTCTACTGGGTTCCAGGAGCACACCTTGACAGGTTGGGGTTAATTGAGCTGGCTAGGCATGATATTCTCCAGCAGCCAATCTCCTTTAGTCTGCAGCACATATAAAACCAGCTCCTGTCAAGTGTTTGTCTGGTGTTCAGGGTTAGCAGTCATGTTACTTCAGCTTGCAGTGTGACTTGTGTCCTGTTGTCTGTCCTGTATAGCTTGCTGTGTGACTTGTGTCCTGTTGTCTGCGCTGTTGCAGCTTGCAGTGTGAACTGTGACTGGTGCCTCTAGACTCCTGGTTAGTGTAGGGTCTAGCGGTATAGCCAGGAGCCATGACGTGCCCCGCTAGCTTCCATATTTTGATCAAAATGTCATCTAATACCTGGTTTTTATAGCTTATCACCTGCTACTAGTGGTTGAATTTTGGCTGCTGTATGGTGTGACTCTGGCTCTGTGTGTCAGCTTTCTCTGTCCAGTTGTCCCTGTCTTGGTGGCATGTTTGTGTGTCCTATCCTGGGTGCTTGGTTCCTAGGAGCAGCAAGGGCCCAGATCTGAATACCGCTGAGCCGCCCTTTGTCAGGGCGATATCCCTGCTTAGGTAGGGCCATGTCATCCTCCCTGTAGTTCAGGGACAGTTGCCTGAAACCCATGTGCATTCTTTGGTCACGATAGTGTGGGCCCCGTGCTTAATTGCCCACACAATCGTAACATAATACATGCCCTTTTGTAACTGGGGGGCATTCTGTTGGTATGCTCTGTTGGCATGCATTATGTTATATGTTATCTATGTTTGCTATGTTAGATATGCTATGTTGTATGCATTATGTTAGTATGTTGTATGCATCATGTTCTTGTTATGTTGGTATGCGTCTATGTTGTATGCATTATGTTGTGAGTCTTGTTTTATGCCTGTATTCCATCTGTCTGATCCACCTGTCCATTGGCTGTGGACGCCCAGTTCCTGTATGTCTACCCGTCTGTTGGTGGTGGACGCCTGATCTGAATCCTGTCCCCTTTGGTAGGTGGATTTTAGGGCCCTGTCTGTCTGTCTGATCCACCCATCCAATGGTGTTTGGACGCCTGGTTCTTGTAGGTCTACCCGTCCGTTGGTGGGCGGATGCCAGATTTCAATCCTGTTCCCTTGTCTATTGGTAGGCGGATGTTAGGGCTTTGTTTGGTCTGTTTCCCTGTCTGTGTCTGAGTTCCAGCTCTGTCCATTACCCATCCTGCGTTATGCAGTCTGTATTCCTGTCACAGGGTCCGTCCAGCATGGTGCGCTGTGTGGACATAATTTACCCTAGACCCCTGTTTGGTATGTATCTGAGCTTTTATCCTTCTCCTGCTGACTGTCTGGCATCCGCATTAGGCATGTATGGATAAGTCCTGTGCTACGCCTATCATGGTTGTGACATCCTACGGGCTTAGTACTGCCACAAATATAAGTCATGTACTGCGTGGGTGATGTTTGGAGGAGTTGCATAATTTTTATTTTTTATGCTTAAAGAGTCCAGAGGCCCCCTTTTTTTTAAAGGGGAGGTACTGTCAGGGTGTGCTGCTTGGATCTGATGTTCTACTGGGTTCCAGGAGCACACCTTCACAGGTTGCGGCTAATTGAGCTGACTGGGTGTGGTATTCTCCAGCAGCCAATCTCCTTTAGTATGCAGCACATAAAAAAACAGCTCCTGTAAGTGTTTGTCTGGTTTTCAGGGTTAGCAGTCATGTTACCTCAGCTTGCAGTGTGACTTGAGTCCTGTTTTCTGTCCTGTACAGCTTGCTGTGTGACTTGTGTCCTGTTGTCTGTCCTGTATACCGTATATACCGGCGTATAAGACGACTTTTGAACCCCGAAAAATCTGCTCTGAAGTCGGGGGTCGTCTTATGCACCGGTAATACAAAAAAAAAAGTGTAAAAAAAAAATATCATTACTCACCTCCCCCGGCGTTCTGTCGCGCTCCGGCAGGATGTCGCTCGCTCCTTGTCCCCGGCGCAGCATTGCTTTCTGAATGCGGGGCTTGAAATCCCCGCTTCCAGAAAGCTAATACACACGCCGTCAGCCGGTACAGCTATTCAATGACAGCATTGAATGGCTGTGATTGGCTGAAGGCGCACGTGTGTTTTAGCCAATCACAGCCATTCAATGATGTAATTGAATGGATGTAACTGGCTGACGGCGTGTGTATTAGCTTTCTGGAGGCGGGGATTTCAAGCCCCGCATTCAGAAAGCAATGCTGCGCCGGGGACGAGGAGCGAGCGACATCCTGGCGGAGCGCGACTGAACGCCGGGGGAGGTGAGTACTGATTTTTTTTTTCTCCACTGTAATACCGGCGTATAAGGTGAAAGTTGGGGGGTCGTCTTATACGCCCCGTCGCCTTATACGCCGGTATATACGGTAGTTTGCTGTGTGACTCGTGTCCTGTTTTCTGTCCTGTACAGCTTGCTGTGTGACTTGTGTCCTGTTGTCTGTGATGTTGCAGCTTGCTGTGTGAACTGTGTCCGGTGCCTCTGGACTCCTGGTTAGTGTAGGTACTAGCGGTATAGCCAGGAGCCATGACGTAGAGTTCCATAGAGTTCACCAGATCTGAATTGGATATTTTCACCATACCATGTTTGCAAACAAGTATTGAAAAATCTCAATTTGTTGAATTCCAACCTATCGTGGCTCTTGGCGACAACACCCCTTTGGAAATCTTCATATCAGGTAGCGGTGAATATTATTACTACTTAAATAATATCCTCCTGCACCTAACTTGCTGTATAGTGAAACAAGATTACACAGCCATTCCTGATGGGGCTCGTGTGGGGTTTATTACTTATCCTATAGCCATGCTTTTCAATCAAGTGGACATCACGTTGGGGGATTGGCTAATCTCGCAGTTCGTTAACCTTTTATAGCTACAGAGCGTATATTGAGACTATTTTAAATTATAGTGCTCAAACGCTCGTGTCCCAATTTACCGCCGGTCTGTTTTACAAGGATTTGGCTGGACATGATCATGAAAGGACCCTTGGCAGACACAATTTAGGCTTCACCAAAAGAGCCGGCGCAACACACCATTCTAAATCTGTGGAGCTTTTGGGCCCTACTTATGGAGACATATTTAATCAGTCGAAGCTTATCTTGAACGGTCTGGATCTAAAGATCAAACTGACCAGAAATAAAAACTCTTTCTGCCTGATGTCCTATGGGCATGACGAATTTCAATTCTTCAATTTATATCAAGAATCCACGTATTGCCTGCCATCAGAACAGGCCACAGTCAAGCCCTTCTAGCGACCTCGGCTATATAGCTTTATAGCATGCCTGGGGGGTACAAAAATTACCAACCATCAAAATTTGTTCCTGGGCCAGATCCCTCAAACCATTATATTAGGTTTTGTCGATAATGAAACCTTCAGCATCAGCTTCCAAAAAAAACGTGCTTTCATCATTATTCCATAAACGATGCGGCCTTGTATCTGGATGGTCAACAGATTCTAGCCCGGCCTTTTCAACCTGATTTTGATGCTGAATTAGCGAGTAGAGAATACATGGCTCTCGTCCATATATCCAGAAAGCAGAGAACAGACAGTTCAATTTTGATTGACAGGAATGAGTTCGTTAGCGGATATACACTCTTTGCTTTTGACCTTTCCCCAGACTCGGAGCCGGGTATGCACTTCTCCCTCGTTAAAAACGGGGAACCTGCGAGCAGAAATAAGATTCGCTGTCCCTACCCCACATAGTGTAAATATGATAGTATATGCCTTTAACTCCGCTATTCTGGAAATAAATCACAGAAGAGAAGTGCTGTACGAATACAACTAATTATAAACACTAGAGATGAGCGAGCGTACTCGGCCATGCCCCTTTTTCGCCTCAGTACCGCGATTTTCGAGTTCTTCTATACTTGGGCGAAAAGATTCGGGGGGGCATCGTGGGTGAGTGGGGGGTTGCAGCGGGGAGTGGGGGGGAGAGGGACAGAGAGAGGGCTCCCCCTGTTCCCCGCTGCTACCCCCCGCGCCGCCACACCTCCCCCCGCCCCCCGGCTCCCCCCAAATCTTTTCACCCGAGTACTGAAGTACTCTAAAATCGCGGTGCTCGATCGAGTAAATACTAGAAACGAGTAGGTTCGCTCATCTCTAATAAACACTCTTCAGCTTACAAATCTCCTTAAATCTGATCCTTATACTTGGGGAATTTTTGCGTGCGAATATCCCAGCGACTTCCTGCCAAGCTCCAATGTGGCGAAAAGGCTTACATAATTAATATCGATGATTCCAGGCAGCAAGGACGGCACTTGGTATTTATTGTACAATGTAACAATGAGAGAGCCATCTTTTTTATAGCTACCTATTAGCCCCAAATAGTGAAATTTTTCCAACAGCTTTTTTAGACTTAAAAAAAAAAAAATTGTAAGAGGTACACATACCAGAATAACCAAATACAGGATCCAGACAGTGTATTCTGTGGTCATTACTGAGTGCCTGTATTATATGACATAGCTTGTGGATTATCTTATGATTGCATTTTAAATTTCTTTATGTCAGATCTTTTTGCCCAGTGCTTTATAGAAGAGAAATTTAGTGATAGTCGGCACCAATGTTACATTCTATGTGTATTTAATATGAGCTGCAGATCTCTATATAATAGATAGATAGATACATTTGTTAGGTGTTAGCAGACCCCCCTCAAAATTGCTATTTCACGCTTTTGAGGATAGAGCTTTTCATGTTTTTATTGGCTGTAGATGTGTTTTAATTAAAGATGAGCGAACCTTCTCGGTTCGGGTGTTTTGGAACTCGAGCACCGCCTTTTCCGAGTAACTCACTACTCGGACGAAAAGATTCGGGGGGCGGCGTGGTGGAGCGGGGGGTAGCAGTGGGGAACAGGGGGGAGCTCTCTCTCTCTCCCCCCTCCCACTCCCCTCTGCTACCCCCCGCTCACCCCCGGCGCCCCCCGGATCTTTTCGTCCGAGTAGTGAGTTACTCGGAAAAGCGGTGCTCGAGTTCAAAAACACCTGAACCGAGTAGATTTGCTCATCTCTAGTTATAATGGAAATCTTCATTCATCACTATACTGACATCCAGGCAGAAATGGAACTAATTAGCAAATGGTTGTAGATTAGAGATGAGCGAGTCTACTCGGCCACGCCCCTTTTTCGCCCGAGTACCGCAATTTTCGAGTACTTCCATACTCGGGTGAAAAGATTCGGGGGGCCCCGTGGGTGAGTGGGGGGTTGCAGCAGGGGGTGGGGGGGGGAGGAGAGAGAGAGGGCTCCCCCCTGTTCCCCGCTGCTACCCCCCACTCCATCACGCCTCCCCCCGCCCCCCGGCGCCCCCCGAATCTTTGCACCCGAGTACTGAAGTACTCGAAAATCGCGGTGCTCGATCGAGTAATTACTCAAAACGAGTAGGTTCGCTCATCTCTATTGTAGATGTGTAACTAATACGAGACATGCACCATTCATCAGTGCATAGCCCACCTACTGGGCCTGAACATTGCTGACTGGCATGACTAAATGCAACCAGTTTGTCCCACTACACCTCAGTTTTGAACTATAATGACAAAGTTCACAGTTATATCGATCCAATAAGACTCTGATATATACACATTGGATTATGCAATTCCATCCATACACGCAGCAGAACGAGCATGTTACGATGCTGAAATAGTGGAAGTCATACATCGCTGGGACCTGCCGCAACCGTGCAAGAAAAACAGAGCGATTGTTGACAATGCTACTCAATCAACTGAATATTATCACATGGAAGGATAAGGATGAACTAGTATATAAAAATGTCGTAATTTACAGAACCCATTCCCCTGTGCTGGCCCCATGTTGGTGCAAAAACGATCCAGATGGGGTGGAACATTTTTATGCATGCAATAGCGGAGGCTAATGTCCCGACTAATATCACTGCAGATGCATGTACTCGAGAAGTGGTGGATTCTTTAAAGCTTGAATTTTTAATAAAGTCCATGATGGCTCTTAAACTTTAAGTCAAAGACTTTTGCGCTGTTGCCACTCGAACATACTGGACTTGATCTGTCATGCTACTCCGCCGGAATAACATGGGAACTTGTTGACTAAAAAGCGATCAACACCAACTGTTTCCCATGGCGTAGTTAAGTTTGTAAATGTATATATACATCTGTTAACATTATATAGTGTTATACATATCTATGTAATAATTCTATAATCCATATTTTTATATTTTTGACAAATACCCATTTATGCATTTATTTATGTAATAACTCCATAATCCATATTTTATATTGCATGTCGGTTTTATATTCAGTGCGCTCAATAAAGCTTTATAAAACGTATACAAATTTTGTCTACTGTGTGTTCTCTATAATACCACCACTGTAAGACTATATATAAAGAATTATTAGGGGTGGAAATGCATTCTACGTATTATTAACCCTTATACTCATAAGGTGACTTGAATGGTACATAACATCAAGTCGGACTATAAATATAATAAAGCTTTTATTATCATAAGACACAGTGTATTCACAATATCTCACGAAACGTCACAGGCCTGGAAAGCGGATGGGACCCTGTTAGTCACAGCCCCTGGAATGTGGAAGGGGCCCCCAGGCTCCAGATGGCTACCAGATGTCACATCAAAGGGGAGGGTCAGAGGTCATGGGAAGGGGGCATTGGCACTTGTCACTTTCCAAAAGGGGGGGTCCATATTACTAATATCCTACTGACAATACAACACATTAAACTTGCTCTCTGTGTGATCATGTTGAATACTTTGAAAACCACATATTCTGTGACTGCTGGATTGAATCGCCATCAATTTCTCCATATTGGCATGTGACAAAAACAGATTTCAAAGATCATTTTCTTAGTATGCACTGTGCTTCTCCATTGTTTAGCTATTAAATATACAGCGGTCATGTAGATATCGCCTATCATTTTTCTATGTGCTTGGGGATACTCTCCAGACCCAGAAGTAAAAGGGCATTTTTAGTCATCTAGTCACATTTGAGTTTAGAAATATTCTGGATCATGGAAAATCTCTCTCTCCCCAGTAATTGTACAGTTCAGACATGGACAATCCCAGAATATGTGGAGGAACCTTTCTGACTGCAACCCCTCCAACAAAAGTTGTCTTCTCTTAAGCCTGTTTTTTAGGGCAACAGGGATCAGGTACCAGTGTGTAGTTATTTTTATATATCGTGGCCTCGTGTGCCTTCAGTAGTATGCAGTCCTAGACTCTCGCTCACAACCTGAAGGTTGACTCAGCCATCCATCCTTTTGAGGTCAGTAAAATGAGTACCCACCTTGCCCATGATGCAAGTTTAGATGCAGCTTCCCATGCTTCTATTGTGAATACTGCCTTCAACTCTTTTGCCCAGTTTAGCATATGAACCTTTTTGCTAATCATATGGCTACCAGTCAGGCTGACCGCAATATAAAGTTCAGGACATTACAAGAAATAAGCTCAGATTCTCTATTTTATTTTAAACCAGCATAAAAAGACACGTTTAGGACAACTCCCCTTCCTCAGTTATAGCTGGGGATACAGCTTGTGTTGGCTATTGGTATGTGCATGGTGTTTATTTTCACCTTTCTCCTACTGCATCATATAGAGAACCATAATTAGTGTCATCACCTTCTATTTTCTCTGTCACCGACTCCTGATCAGAATTATCTCTCTGTAGCTAAATCCCAAGCAGATACATTCACCCTCTTTGTAATCTCCTTTATGGATCACATGAGTGATTAGAGAGGTTTTCTGAAGACCATCATTTATGTGGTCGATATTTAGGGCTCGGTCAGACGAGTGTGTTTTATGTGTGCTCAAAAAGAGAGCTTCTAAAAGAATCAATGGGTTCCTATAGAAGCGCTCACATGAGAGAATGTAGGTGTGCTAAATAGAGCGCACCTAACATAGAAAAGACAGTGTGGCGCTGTGCAGGAGTTTCCATTGACTCATCTGGGAGCTGGAGTTTATGGAAACTCCTGCACTTGGAATAGATTCACTGCTGCTTATAGCAGGGCATTCCTCCTGCTCTGTTGCTGGGCGATTGCCCAGCAGTGGGGGCAGTAGGGGATTCCCTCTACCCAAGGAAATTCCCTACGGTGTGGAGAGAAGGGGTGGAGTTACAGGACTTCCCCCAAGAATGTGGGAGGAGGGGCGGGCTTTGAGGGATCCACCCATAGCCCCACCCCCTATATGGTTTGCTATAAGGAATCCATTCTTTCAAGCTCTTCCCACTCTCTCTGCACTAGGGGGATATCTCTTGCGATTTCACCATAGCAGGGATATACAGCAGACGTATGGGGGATTTCCTCATAGCAAGGGAGAGAGAGTGGAGCAATGGCTTATTAACCCATAGCCCTTCTCTGTCTCTCCCTGCTGTGGAGAAATTCCAAAGCCCTGCGGGCTTTCTCTCTCTCTCTCTCCTCCTGGAGCAGCTGCGCTTCTCCAAGCGCAGCTGCTCCAGGGAATGGGCGATTTTTAGGCGCATGATGCTCGGGTCTTCTGCTCTTAGAAAATTTGCCAGTTCACACAATTTGCAGGCATAAGGCCCATGATTTTTTTTTAGCACGCCTATTCATGCACTAAAAAAACGCTCGCCTGACTGAGGGCTTTAAATGCCAACTAGTAGCCTTGCACCACTGAGTAAGGTGTTGAGCAGCATCCCAACCACCCTACCTCACCATTAGGTAAATTAGTGTAGATTTATTAATTTTTTTAAATTATCTAGTACAAACTATTTCAAAATGTCTATAAATTTAGTTCTATCTTCAGAAATGAGATTATTTTCTTTTTGCATTTGATTTTCATGTTTTTTTTCCCTCAAATAATGCACCACTTCAAAAGTTCCCTACTTTCTTAGGTTTTATATTGTAACCCAATTTTTTCTCTCTACAACAATTAAAACAAAAAAAAATTACCTAGGAAGGTCGAGTTTGTAATATTTCTGCTATAAAACAAAACTCAACATAAACCATCTGGGCCTCCTTTGCCTGGCAGGAAAGACTACCTACTAGAGATGAGCGAGCGTACTCGGAAAAGCACTACTCGCTCGAGTAATTTGCTTTATCCGAGTATCGCTGTGCTCGTCCCTGAAGATTCGGGTGCCGGCACGGAGCGGGGAGCTGCAGGGGAGAGCGGGGAGGAACGTAGGGGAGATCTTTCTCTCCCTCTCTCCCCTGCTCCCCGCTGCGACTCACCTGTCAGCCGCAGCGGCACCCGAATCTTCAGGGACGAGCACAGCGATACTCGGATAAAGCAAATTACTCGAGCGAGTAGTGCTTTTCCGAGTACGCTCGCTCATCTCTACTACCTACACTACCAGTCAAAAGTTTAAAACACCTTAATTAGATATGAGCGAGCACACTTGTCCGAGCTTGATGCTCGTTCGAGCATTAGGGTACTCGAGATGCTTGTTACTCGAGACGAACACCACGCGGTACTCGAGTCAATTCCATTTCCTTCCCCGCATGTTTAGCGCCATTTTCTCGCCAATAGACATGCAGGGGAGGCATTACCACTTCCTCCTGTGATGTGCCAGCCCTATCCCATCCCCCAGCAGTGAGTGTCTGGCGTGATCAAGTGACCGCCAAGTACTTAAAGCGGTCCCGCCCACGGCTCTCCTCAGACACACGCTGGTAGTGATTAGGGAAAGTGCTGCTGATGATATAGGGTAAGTGTTAGTGTAGGATCCTGTCTGCAAGAACCCCAACGGTCCTTCTTAGGGCCACATCTGACCGTGTGCATTACTGTTGTGGCTGGCTGGGAGCAGTAGTGCACCATTTTTTTTTAATCTCGGGCTGTGCAGGCCATTACATCTATAGCGTTCTCAGTCTGCAGTCTATTATACAGAGTATAGGGAAAGTACTTCTGAGATAGGGAAAGTGTTAGTGTAGGATCCTGTCTTCAAGAACCCCAACGGTCCTTCTTAGGGCTACATCTGACCGTGTGCATTATACTTGTGGCTGGCTGGGAGTAGTAGTGCATCCATTTTTGTATTACGCATCTAGGCCTGTTCCCAGCCTTTCAGTAATAGTTTTTTCAGGCTGCAGTGCCGTGCAACCAGCTCTCACCGTGAAACTGCACTCAAATAATTCCTAGCCTGCTGCGAACACCTTCATTTATACCGTTCTGTGTCTGCAGTGAATTAGACACAGAGTGTTGGGGCACAGCCACTTCTATAGGGAAAGTAATATACACTATACAGTCCTCAAAGTTCTCCGTGCAAAAACCCTAAAGCTCCTTCTTATGGCTACATCTGACCCTGTGCATTACACTTGTGGCCTGCTGGGAGTTGTAGTGCATCCATTTTTGTATTACACATCTAGGGCCTAGGCCTGTTAGCAGCCTGTCAGTAATAGCATTCTCAGGCTGCTGTGCCATATAACCAGCTCTAACCGTGAAACAGTACTCAAATATTTCCTAGCCTACTGTGAACGACTTCATTTATACCGTTCTGTGTCTGCAATGTATTAGACAGCGGTCTCACCACTAAACAGTACTGTAATATTTCCTGGGCCACTGCAAAGTATTTCAGCTCTGCCGCTGTGCAGAGCGTCTCACGATACCCTTTCCTTGGTGGGGTTGAGATAGCCGCAGTTACCAGCACTATCCACTGGCTTTAGAGTCTTCTCCCACTCCACACAGCCTCTATTATCTACAAGTCTCTGTGAGCAGTAAATTACCCCTAGGTATCAGTGCAGGACAGCGGGTAACTTTTTTCAAGTCACAGCATAGAGCCTCTGCTATCTACAAGTCTCTGTGTGCGGTGAATTAAGCCACAGTTGTCAGTGCTGTACAGTGGGGTAATTTATTTGGGCCCTGCTCTATTCTTAATCCGCCATGATGAGGAGTAGGGGTAAGGGTCGAGGACGTGTATGTGTACGCGGACGTCCAAGTGAATCACAGCCGGCTGCTGCTGGATTAGGAGAGAGGCAAGTTTCTGGGGTCCCCAGCTTCATATCACAATTTATGGGTATGCGTGGTAGACCTATATTACAAACAGAGCAGTGTGAGCAGGTCCTGTCGTGGATGGCAGAAAATGCGTCCAGCAATGTATCGACCACTCAGTCTTCTACGCAGTCCACTACTCCCGGCCTAGGAACTGCAACTCTGAATCCTCTCGCTGCTGCTCCTCCTTCCTCCCAGCCTCCTCACTCCATGAAAATGACATATTCTGAGCAGGCAGACTCCCAGGAACTGTTCTCGGGTCCCTGCCATGAGTGGGAAAAACTGGTTCCTCTCTCACCTGAGGAGTTTGTCGTGACCGATGCCCAACCTTTGGAAAGTTCCCGGAGTCCGGGTGATGAGGCTGGGGACTTCCGGCAACTGTCTCAAGAGATTTTTGTGGGTGAGGAGGATGATGATGAGACACAGTTGTCTGTCAGTGAGGTAGTAGTAAGGGTAGTAAGTCCGAGGGAGGAGCGCACAGGATTCGGAGGAAGAGCAGCTGGACGATGAGGTGACTGACCCCACCTGGTTTGCTAAGCCTACTGAGGACAGGGCTTTAGAGGGGGAGGCAAGTGCAGCAGCAGGACAGGTTGGAAGAGGCAGTGGAGTGGCCAGGGGTAGAGCGAAGAGTCCCCCAGCTGTTTCCCAAACTGTTTCCCTCGTGGCAAGCCTCTGTGCAGAGGGCTAGGTGTTCAAAGGTGTGGATGTTTTTCAATGAGAGCGCAGTCGACCGAACAATGGTATGCAACCTGTGTCGCACTTAGATCAGCTGGGGAGCTACCACTACCAGCCTCACCAGTATGCGCAGACATATGATGGCCAAGCACCCCACAAGGTGAGGCGAAGGCCATTCACCGCTTCCGGGTCACACCACTGCCTCTTCCCCTGTGCCCCAACCTGCCACACAGATCCAATCCCCCTCTCAGGACACAGGCACGAACGCCTCCCGGCCCGCACCCACACCCTCACCTCCACTGTCCTCCACCACATCCAGCAATGTCTCTCAGCTGTAGTTAACACAAGTGCTGGAGCGAAAGCACAAATACGCCGCTATGCACCAGCATGCACAAGCTTTAAACGTGCACATTGCCAAATTAATCAGCCTGGAGATGCTGCCATATAGGCTTGTGGAAACGGACGCTTTCAAAAACATGGTGGCTGCGGCGGTCCCGTGCTACTCGGTCCCCAGTCGCCACTATTTTTCCTGGTGTGCTGTTCCAGCCCTACACCAGCACGTCTCCCGCAACATTAATCGTGCCCTCACCAACGCGGTTACTGGGAAGGTCGACTTAACCACGGACATGTGGACAAATACTGGGGGGCAGGGTCACTATATCTCCCTGACGGCGCATTGGGCGAATTTGGTGAAGGCTGGGACTGAGTCAAAGCTTGGGACCCACACCCAGAATAACGGGTCTCCTCCAAACCCTACCCCTCCGCCACCTCTACCTCTCAATTAAGAAGTGTGAGCACATCCCCAGCAGTCGGTATCACGCGACAGAACAGCGGGGGGCAAGCGTCAGCAGGCCGTGCTGAAACTAATCAGCTTAGGTGACAAGAGGCACACGGCCCCTGAACTGTTGCAAGGTCTGACAGAGCAAACGGACCTCTGGCTTTCGCCGCTGAGCCTCCAACTGAGCATGGTCGTGTGTGACAATGGCCGTAACCTGGTGGTGGCTCTGCAGCCTCACACATCTGCCATGCCTGGCCCACATCTTCAATCTGGTGGTTCAGCGGTTTCTGAAAAACTACCCCCACTTGTCTGACCTGCTTGGCAAGGTGTACCGTGTCTGCGCACATTTCCGCAAGTCCACCACGGACGCTGCCACCCTGAGGACCCTGCAACATCGGTTTCAGCTGGCAGAGCACCAACTGCTGTGCGATGTGCCCACACGGTGGAATTCTATGCTGCACATGTTGGCCAGGCTGTATGTGCAGCGTAGAGCAATAGTGGAATACCAACTGCAACATGGGCGCAATAGTGGTAGTCAGCCTCCCCAATTCTTTACTGAGGAGTTGGCCTGGATGGCAGATATCTGCCAGGTCCTCGGAAACTTTGAGGAGTCTACCCAGATAGTGAGCAGCCATGCGGCAATCATTAGCGTTACCATCCCGCTGCTTTGCCTGCTGAGAAGTTCTCTGCAAAGCATAAAGGCCGACGCTTTGCGGTTGGAACAGGAGACGGGGGATGACAGTATGTTGCTTGATAGCCAGACCAACCTCATGTCTATATCTCAGCACGTTTTGGAGGAGGAGCAGGAGGGGGGGGGGGGGGAGACAGCTGGGAACACTGCAGAGGGTACCCATACTGCTTGCCTCTCATCTGTTTAGCGTGTATGGGCTGTAGAGGAGGAGGAGGATCCTGAAAGTCATCTTCCTGGTGAGGACAGCGACGTGTTGCGTACTTGTACCCTGGCACACATGGCTGACTTCATGTTAGGCTGCCTTTCTCGTGACCTTCGCCTTAGACGCATTCTGGCCAACACGGATTACTGGGTGTACACCCTTCTCGACCCACGGTATAAGGAGAGCCTTTCCACTCTCATACCCAAAGAGGAAAGGGGTACGAGAGCGATGCAATACCACAGGGCCCTGGTGGAAAAAGTGATGCTAAACTTCCCATCTGACGCTAGTGGCAGAAGACGCAGTTCCGAGGGCCAAGTAGCAGGGGAGGTGCAGGGATCAGGCCGCATGTCCTTATGGCTCCCCAGCAAGACTGTGTCACCACTCCCCAGTCAAGGCTGAGTCGGAGGGAGCACTGTAAAAAGATATCCACTGGTGTTTGCCTAGTTGGTCAGTGGTTCACATTAAGCTTATCCCCCAACAACTTAGGACAAGAAATCGGTAGGTTTCAAAGAATGGAAGGGTCTGCACAGTCTCTAGGCCTCATGTTCACTAGAAAAATACAATCTGCGCAGATTTCTGCAGCAGATTCCGTGTGGATTTGCTTTAAATTGTACTTTTTTTCATGCGGATATCCGCACCTATTGATAGCAATGTGGCCGATCCGCGTGGAATCCGCACTAAAATGGAGCATGCAGCATTTTTTTTTTCCGCACGTGAAAAACGCAAATCAATTAAAATGCCATCCGCGGGTGCAAAATTCAATTTAATTGACTGCGGATGGGCCAATGATTCCCTAAGGGCAAAATTGAATGCACGGAATCCGCAATTCAATTTTGCTAGTGGACATGAGGCCTTAAACCTCCATGAGGCTTGTTTGCGATGAACTGGACAGAAGGTGAAACAAAAACAATCTACAAGTGCAGCACATTTGTGGGAACTTCTGCAACAATGTTAGGAAGAAATTTCTGAACAATTTCTGCATGCAATTGTAGAAGGAATGCCTCCATTGTGTAACGCTGTTATATCACCTAGAGGGGGCGACTTTGAACAGTCAAAAATTAGATTTGATTTTGTTAGAAACAGTTAATTCATTATTTTTATTCATCATAACTTGTTTATTCTCAGTTTTTATTTCAAAGTACATTCAAAACATTAAAACAGACTAAATATTAACAAAAACTTGAAAAATTGAGGTATTCTAAAACTTTTGAAATGGTAGCATATATTCTGCTTTCCCTTGATAGCGCACTGGAGCACTACAGGTATATTCTGGTGCTTTAAATTCAAGGGTTAAGTATGACCCATTAACTGATCACACAGCATTTTGTGTAACCATCTAATCCCCCCTTTATTTGTTAACAGACAGCAATATTTGAAGATTTTAAATAAAGACATTGAAAACAGGGCTAGAAGACACCTTATTAATACATATACGTAGTTTGTTGTAATCCTATTATTAGTATTGGTCATTAAACCTTAGCATGTGAAGCTATGCCATTCTCCAGGTCACTCCCTGCCTGCATACTGTTAGCTGGTTAATCTTGAGTTAACTTCTCTCTCATCACAGTAGCTATGTCTAGGGTTATTAGTTGGTTCATATATATAGTACACATTTCTGAGATTGTAATTGGCAGTGTTTGGCAATCATGAGTCAGTTAAGGCTTACATAATGGTTAGAAATGTATTTGTGTTTTATATATAAAAGTACATTTGGAGAAAGAAAGAAAGAGAGAGAGAAAGAAAGAGAGAGAGAGAGAGAGGAACTATCTATTTTACTAAACAGAATAATTATGCATATGTTAGCAAAAATGTTCACTACTTGGTATGTTTTCAGGTGGCCAAATTAACTGTTAATGCACGAGCTCAAAGAAGCTTACAAATCACACACAGTTTGAATGTGACAGAAAGTCATCTGATTGTTATTAGCGCTGCATCTCAATATGTAGGCTAAAGTGAAACAGAACATATTTTGGGGAAACAGTGCTGATAACGTCAAGGTCGTCTTTCTGGATTTTTTGTAGCACTTCGGCAAGGCTGAGATATTGTGCCTGGAATACTCTTAGTTAATGGAAAAACACAAGGTTTATGATATAACAGACAGAAGCATACAATATGGATACAAAAGACAAAATGCCCACATATTTACTGCTCTCACAGATCTATCCCTAGGGAAAGTCCAGGTTCTGCTCGCTCGTCCTCCACCTGCCCTTCCCTGGGGTGGAGGGGTCAGCTGCAGTTTACTCTTGTGAAGGAGAGAGGTAAATGGGCTTTCTTTGGGGCCTTCTAAAATGACCTTGCGGTTATCTGACTGTCCTGAATACGTGTTAAGCAATATACACAAGAAACACAAAATATCACAAAGGACAAGTTGGAGTATAGGAGACATTATGGCTTCTCTCACACCTTTGTGGAGATATTAGAACCACCAGTCACAAGTGCCTGTTACCAAACAGTTCACCACATCCAGTGATTCTATGACTTACTGATTTTTTTTTGCCCTTTGGCGTACTTCAGTAAATCGTTTCTATCTACTAAATCTTTTCCCCACATTAGTGATTTTACTTTAGTAAATTCTATCCTTTTATCTTAGTTTATTTACACTAAAACATGCATGATCTTCCCACAATTAATCAACCAGAAAAAGAAAGATTTAGGCAAAATAACTCAAATCACAGTAGCCACACAGAAAAACAAATGTAAGAAGCTTCCAGAAACTATAACACATGATATAAAAACCACTAATGATCATCAGTAACCCGTACACAACTGAGCAGGCAATCATAAGGAAGAACTGCTACCCTCTGTCTCCTGAATGCTGTAACCCATTATGTACTACCCACAAGGCAGCAGCAATGAGAAAAGGAGAGAATAAGCTTTTTCTCACTTTAGCTGATCCCTCCTCGGTAGTGCAGAATGCAGAAGTAGGATGAGGAAGTCCTTCAGAGGTCACCAAATGAGAAGTTGTTCCTTGAATAACAGACAACAAACTGATTGCTTGTTGATGGTTACAGTTTACTGAATACCAATGATCACTGGTTCACTTAGACACATTGCTATTAAGTGGCAATTTGTGCAGAAATGCAGCTCATCTAATATATAGTTATTTAGTAAAACATCAATAAATCACTAATTTCTAAAAATAAAGGGAGTTTTCTCAAAGACAAGGGTTTATGGATAGAGGTCAGCAGGGAGAAACCTCATTATCTTCACTAGGGAACATCTGAGATAATGAGACTATTTAGTTAATGAGTTTATTTGGTTTGAGTGACAGTTTTGAGCGATCATCTTTGCATACTTTATAGTAGCTAATCAGCTACTATAGAATATGTAAGTGGAGCGGGACACAGCCGTGGCCTCTAATAGAACAATACAGCTGCTTTGCATATGCAAACAGCTGTAGTGTTCTCCGCTCTGACTGCCAGCATCACCTCTGTGAATTTACAGAAGGATATAGGCAGAGAGAATGTTATCAGTGCAGCCGGCTGATAACAGCTGATCGCTCAGTTCTAGCACGCTAGAATTCAGCGATCAGTGACTCGTGCACGAAAACTGCACGATGTCCCTGCATTTAGACAGAACGAGAATCGCTAAAAAAACGGCTTTGAGCGATTCTCGTTGTGTCTAAAAGGGCTGTAAGACAAGTGGCATGAGCACATAACTACAAAAATAAGAAAATGTTTCTATATCTAACAGATTAAGGCTGCAATGCAGAGCTCTAAGCAAGAAAATTCTTAGACAAGGGGGTGTGAACATATATTCAAATGAGTCAATGTGACATGTCTAAAACAGACTGACAGAATAAGGCTCCTATGGAGAGCCATGGGCAATAAATGCTTCAAACGAGAGGGTTGAGAAGTCAACAAGATAAGCTGAGTGTGCCCAGGGAATTAGTACCAAAAATGAATCAACTGCGCATGCTCAAAAACTGAGTGCACATTAACACTGAACTGCCTACACTGAGAATGCTCTGGGACTTAGTGTGCCATAACAAACTGAGTGATGTGCTCAGTCCCCGGGACCTTGTGCACAAAGCAACTCAACAAGATTTAGAAACTGCCCAGTGAAATCACCTGGATAAACCAAGCAGGCACAGGAGGGACTGTTATGGATTTAGTAGATCCACTGTGGCTCCCTGACAAATGAAACCACCCGGCAGGAGATTTCTCTCAATATTGCCCCTAAGAGGACCTTATTGCATTGGCTGAATTTGAGGACCCACTTTAATTAATTGGGTAACGAAAAAAAAGAAAAAACAATTGAAGGGGGGTGAACTAGGGAATAATTTTGTAGGTACATTGCATACCACTTGTTTATGCATTATTAAAGAACTTTTCAGGTGTCCCTGATCTCACCTGCCCCCCCCCCCCCCCCCTGATGAAGCTGAATTACCGGTGAATTATTTTATTGGGTAAATCTTTTTTATTTGTGTTTCCTGATAGGCAGTGCAGCACCATCTCTAGATCTTCCATTGAGAGGCCCACGTTCTAGTTATTTAACTGTATTGCTACCTACTGTACATAATTATTCCCATTAATCCTACCCATGATATATTTTTTTTTCCTTGCTGCCATCATGTGTTTTTATCACAACTGGTTGGTAAAAAACAACGACATTTAAATGTATCATAAACATTACATTTTAGGTAAATGGAGCTTTAGGAGTTCTGCAGTGCTGGTGGCACAGTTTGTGCTCTACAAGTACAGAAAAGACTCTTCTAAATGAAGAAAGAGGCCCGAGCCATGCAATCTCCACCCATGACTTGTAACGAGGGGAGAAAAACTGTGATTGGGATCGATCTTTATGTGCCCACTCTCAGACTGAAATACAGAACTAAGGAACGTTCACAGGTGGCAGATTTATTGGGGATTCTCTACAGAGAATTAAAAAATGGATAGCAAATGTGCCCAATGGAACAGAAAGGGTGATGTCTGCTGTAGACCGGGGCAACATGGGGCCAATTTTAGTGCAGAAAATCCACAACAAATCCACCGCTTATGAAGACACCTGTAATGTAGTTGGATAACTGCACAGTCTGATGCTACATTAACCCCTCGTATCTCAGTCGATAAGAGAGCTCATTTATGTTGCAGGAGAATGCTGTATGACCGTTTATTTATTAAAAAACTGACTATCTCCCTGTAGAAGTTATTTGATGTTTAACCCCTTAACGACAAATGACGTACCGGTACGTCATGGAGCGTCGGGGTATGTATGAAGAGAGGTTGCGTGGCAACCTCTCTTCATACAGTGCGGGCATCAGCTGTTTATAACAGCTGACACCCGCGGGCAATAGCCGCGAGCGGCCGCGCGGCCGATCGCGGCTATTAACCATTTAAATGCCGCTGTCAATTCTGACAGCGGCATTTAAATCCCCCGAACATCGTTCGGGGGTCCCGCACGGCCCCCCCGCGGTGAGATCGGGAGAGCCGTGCATGTGTCATGGCAGCCGGGGGCCTAATGAAAGGCCCCAGGGCTGCCTTAGCAGACTGCCTATCAAGCCGTCCCCGTGGGGTGGCTTCATAGGCTGCCTGTCAAAAACCAGTATGATGTAATGCTATAGCATTACGTCATACTGCAGGAGCGATCAAAGCATCGCATCTTAAAGTCCCCCAGGGGGACTTCAAAGTAAAGTTAAAAAAAGGATCAATAAAGTTTTTTTTTTATTGAAAAAAAAAAAAAGTTGTAAAACTTTAAATCACCCCCCTTTTGCCATATCTATTATTAAAAAATCTAAATAATAAATTAAAAATATGTCTTTGATATTGCCGCGTCCATAAAAGTCCGATCTATCAAAGTAGCACAGAATTTTTGCCGCACGGTGAACGTCGTCCGAAAAAAAAAATGAAGAACGCCAGAAATGCACTTTTTTAGTTACCCTGTCTCCCAGAAAAAACGCAATAAAAAGCGATCAAAAAGTCATATGTATTCCAAAATGGTACTATCCGAAACTACAGGACATCCCGCAAAAAATGAGCCCTTGCTCAACTACGTCGACGGAAAAGTAAAAAAGTTATTGCGCGCACAAAATGACGACAGAAAATAATTGAAAAAAATTTTATGTCTTTTTTTAAAAAAAAGAGGAGTATAGTAAAAAAAACCTAAACAAGTTTGGCATCGTAGTAATCGTACCGACCCATAGAATAAAGTTATCATGTCGTTTTTGTTGCCATTTGTGCGCCGTAGAAGCAAGACGCATTAAAAGATGGCAAAATGTCGTTTTTTTTTCATTTTACTCCACTTAGAATTTTTTAAAAGTTTTTCAGTACATTATATGGTACTTTAAATAGCACCATTGAAAAATACAACTCGTCCCGCAAAAAACAAGCCCTCATACAGCGACGTGGATGGATAAATAAAGGAGTTATGATTTTTTTAAAGGGGGGAGGAAAAAACAAAAATGGAAAAAGAAAAATGACTGCGTCATTAAGGGGTTAAAAAGTTGTGAGTTTTTGATCATGAAAATGCTTTCCTCTGTGAGATCCTTGATGTGGAATTAGAGCTGACTTATGGATAAATCACTTTCCATACCAATTCTCTGATGCGATTTGATTTCATTGTAAAACATTTCCCACATTTAGAATAAGGAACCCGCTTCTCCCCTGTGTGACTTCTCTGACGTGTAGCAAGATGTGTTGCATGGGTAAAACATTTCCCACATTCTGACTAGTTAAAGGTTCCTCTTCTGTGTGAATTCTCTGATGTTTAACAAGAATTTTTTTCTCTCTAAAACATTTCCCACATACAGAGCAAGGATATGGCTTCACTCCTGTGTGAATTCTCTGATGTTTAACAAGATTTGATTTCAATGTAAAACATTTCCCACATTCAGAACAGAAAAATGGCTTCTCCCCTGTGTGAATTCTCTGATGCGTAGTAAGATGTGTTTTCTGGGCAAAAGATTTCCCACATTCTGAACAAGTAAAGGGCTTCTCTCCGGTGTGACTTCTCTGATGTTTAACAAGAATTGCTTTCTCTGTAAAACATTTTCCACATTCCGAACAAGCATATGGCTTCTCCCCTGTGTGACTTCTCTGATGTTTAAGAAGATAGCGTTTTAATGTAAAACATTTTCCACATTCTGCACAAGAAAATGCCTTTTCCCCTGTGTGACTTCTCTGATGTTTAAAAAGATATGATTTCAATGTAAAACCTTTACCGCATTCTGAACAAGTAAAGGGCTTCACTCCTGTGTGAATTCTCTGATGAGTAACAAGAGATGATTTCACTGCAAACCATTTCCCACATTCTGAACAAGAAAATGCCTTCTCCCCCGTGTGAACTCTCTGATGTTTAACAAGAGCGGATTTCTGTGTAAAACATTTCCCACATTCTGAACAAGAAAATGGAATCTCCCCTGTGTGAATTCTCTGATGTATAACAAGACGTGATTTCTGTGTAAAACATTTCCCACATTCTAAACAAGAATATGGAATCTCCCCTGTGTGAATTCTCTGATGTATAACAAGATGTGCTCTCTGGGTAAAACATTTCCCACATTCAGAACAAGAAAATATCTTCTCCCCTGTGTGAGTTCTCTGATGTTTAACAAGAGTTGATTTTACTGTAAAACTTTTCCCACATTCAGAACAAGTAAAGGGCTTCTCTCCTGTGTGAATTCTCTGATGTGCGACAAGAGTTGCTTTCATTGTAAACCATTTCCCACATTCAGGACAAGAAGATGCGTTCTTCCCTGTGTGAATTCTCTCATGTTTAACAAGAGACGATTTCAGTCTAAAACATTTCCCACATTCAGAACAAGTAAAGGGCTTCTCTCCTGTGTGAATTCTCTGATGTGCAACAAGAGTCGCTTTCAAGGTAAAAGATTTCTCACATTCAGAACAAGAAAATGGCTTCTCCCCTGTGTGACTTCTCTGACGTTTAACAAGAGTTGTTTTCGTCGTCGTAAAACATTTCCCAAATTCTGAACAAGTAAGTGGCTTCTCCCCTGTGTGACTTCTCTGATGTGTAACAAGGTGAACTTTCTGGGAAAAACATTTCCCACATTCTGAACATAAATACGGCTTCTTCCTTGTGTGAGCTACTTGACGTTTTCTCCTTCTGTGACTTTTCTTCTGCTTATCAGTCAGTGATGAATCAGAAGATGGGACCTGTATGATAAAATCAGATGACTGATCTTTGCTGTGAAGGGCTGAGGGGATATCTGGGATAACAGCCGGCTCTTCATATGTGTCTTGTGTGATTTCACAATCTTCTGCTTTACAATCTGCAGATGTCAGACGTCTCTCTGAGCTCCCGGTACCGTCATCTGCCAAGATAAAACTCATTTTACTATTTTTTCAATAACATGAGTCTTAAAAAATATATATTGGTATTTTAGAACATTACAATATACATATGTCCAAACAAATTACAAGTCATGTAGCAAAATGTAATTAGTAACCAAGAACAGATCACAATCAGTAGCTGCTGATGTTAGGCCACCAGCAGTGGTAAGGCTCCAATGTAGGCAGACCACTTGACTGCTATGGGGCTCGAGGCAAAATGGGCAGGCGCCCTGTTCCATGGCAAACTCATCAGGCCCTCTTTAAAAGTCTGTACAAGATACACTGGTCTCTTTGTCCCTAGTAGTCCAGCCCATCTGGATGCTGCTCTTCTCGGTGCAAAGGTTAACTCTAACCTATAACTGGTAGTACTTTATAGAGAGTAGGATAGACGGGAAGACTCAGCTTCCGCACTGAGGAAAGCATAATCTGGGCCAGGAAGACTATGAGAGACTTGTTCTGCTTGTATAGACATTCGGAGGAGGGACATACACAGAGCGGGCACTATAAATTTCAGAGATTGGAGTAAACACTGTATGCTTTATAGGCCACAAGGAAATATTACTTTGTAGGGCCACAGAGTGGGCGGTTATTGGCAGGATGGGGGGGGAAGGGGGGGTGGAAGGAGACAAGTGGTGGCTGGAGGAAGTCATCATGGCAGTTTGCACCCAGATGAAGATCGGCAGCACCAATCAGAGAAGATGACACCTAAAAATACTGAATGTCTAGAAATAATCTGGGTTTAAAGATACTAAATTTGGATTGCCATAAGCAAAAATAACCCATTGGTATTAATTCTAAACAAAATCTAAACCTTTAGTATAACGTTTATTTATTACACCTATATTTAATAACCCAGTCTGCAAAGGTCAGTATCAAGACTGCTCCTATATAATATAATAGTTTGGTAACTGACGTAATCTATAGAGGATGGCCAATCCTATATTCTTAGTAGAGATAGACTTTCTGACTATCAGAGACTGATATATAAAGAACTAGCTGTATAACTCCGACTAGTAAAGCTAAACAGCAGCATCAGGGAGACAAGGCGTTAGCTAACATCCTCTATAGATTACTTCAGTTACCAAACTATTATATTATATACGAGCAGTCTTGATACTGCCATGTTTATGGACTGACCCTTATGTTTATGGACTGACTGTTTATGGAGTGATGTCACTAAATTTTTTTTTCCTAGAAATTTTATTCCAATGTCACAATTAAAAAATAATAATATGGGCGGAGCTTGCCGAGAAGGAAGAAGGACGCAGTCTGCTGAGCTGTGCAGAGCAGCAGACACTTTCTGGGCATTGCGCCTCTCCTGTGCCCCATACAGCCCATATCTTGCATCCGCTGCACATGCGCTGCACACCTCTGACTAGGAGGAACAAAAAAGAGACCTTTTAAGGTCTATTCTGAAGAGGCTGCCAATCGGGGCCTACTGCAGATGAGGCATCCACATCCTAAATTTCTGGGTGCCGCCGGCCAGTGGGAGCTACAAGAATGGCCAGCAGGCCACTGGAAGCAAGCAGGGACACAGCTGGATTCAACGGAGGCAAGGAGGAGCCCAGCACTACCACTAGTTCCCTCTCCAGCAGCGGGCGAGCATGAACCGGCGGCGCAGGCATTACTGCTCCCTCCGCCACTAGTAACCTCCATCAAGCGCAGGACAGTGTGGGCGCTATCCCCCTGAGACCGGGGAAGGTGAAAAGATTGGTCCGGGAACCCATTAAGTTACTGCTGGATGCCATTACATCAGAGGGCTTACACATCCCCGACCTGGAGCTGTAGGGAGTCCAGGCACTTACTTAGTGGAGGCTCTGAAGTGCTGCTGGCAGGCAGCCAATTATAAGCCTTATAGCGGGAGGGATCCCCTGATAGCTGGAAGACAGCAGGAGGGACCCCCTGATAGCCAAAGCAGCTACCTGTATATGTAAATTGCTGCAAATTCAGAGAGGGGAGAGAGAAAGAGCCCAGTGCCTTTCACCCAGCATGATCCAGGAGCTGTTGTGCCTTAAAAAGCCAACACTTCTATTGCAACAGATGCGGTACTATAGTAGCAACGACCTACAAGATATAACACTGATTTTGGGACACCACCTGTGTGGATGCTGCTGATCCCTAATACTTACAAATATCTTCGGCTCCCCCGCGTTTAGGCGCTTTGCAATACAGACTTTTGCTACCATCTACTATATGCTTAGGCTATGTCCGCCCCCAACTTTCAGTGTGTGAGAATTGGGTAATCTCAGAAGGATGTTCTGATGTCCAATTAGATCATGCCTGGGCTGGACCTATGCACTCCTCAAGACAAGCTTTGCATTCTAAGTAGCTGAGCTCACGCCATAATAAAGATGACCAAACCTAAGAGGAAGACCTCTTGGGACTCTCAACCTACACCACGGGGTACCCTCCCTGAACTATTTGCGATCCAAGCTCAAGCCGATTTATACACAGGTCTAGTGCTGTCAAGCCTGGCCGTTTCTGAACAGCTAAATGACACCTCAATGCCACAAAAAAATCTAGATCCCAAATCCTTAGCGCTCACCGGCCCTCAGGCAGTGCTGTTGATCCAAATGTAGTCTATTTTCAAGGCAGAACTGTCCTCAACAGTTAAGGACTTTACTGACCAGATTAGAGACTTTGGCCAAAGAACAGACAAACTGGAGCAAATAACGGATGAAATTTTGGACACTCTGGAAGATAACAAACAATGCTTCGAAGAACTTGAATCCAGACTTGACCTCCTGGAGTCCAAATGCAAAGACCTGGAAAACAGATCCAGGCGAGCAAACATCTGGATTCGCGGACTCCCGGACTCAATACCAGCTCTGAAAGAGACAGCCACCTCTCTCTTCTCCGCTTTCCTGCCTAACATGGATTAACAACTGCTGCAGATGGACAGGATCCACCGGACCCTGACGCGCCCTCCTAATCCTGAGTTGCCTCGAGATTCTATTCTGAAAC
Source organism: Eleutherodactylus coqui (assembly GCF_035609145.1). Taxonomy (NCBI): domain Eukaryota; kingdom Metazoa; phylum Chordata; class Amphibia; order Anura; family Eleutherodactylidae; genus Eleutherodactylus; species Eleutherodactylus coqui. Next base: position 16,976,272 of record NC_089841.1, on the reverse strand, counting down.
CGCATTATAGTGAAACACGAGATCAACTCCTGATAGCAGCCAGACAGATATCTCATCTGCCAGAACTTCCAGCCTCAGTTCAACTTTATGCAGACATAGCTTTTATTACATTAGCAAAACGCAGATCCAGATCCTTGCGGCCTGTGAGTCAGACACTTCAAGCAAATAACATAAAATTCAAATGGGGCTTTCCTTTTGCTATTCTCTTCCAACATCAGAGAAGATCGTTCTCAGCAACAACTGTGCAAGAAGCCTACCAAGCTGCAGAAGCTGCCCATGTTCCAATGACGGCTACAACTGCCCCGAGAGGTCTACCACCACGCCCCAGATGAACCTGGACTACGACTGGCCCAACCACCCAGACCAGCTTCCACTCCAAAAGAATTGCAGATAAAGACCAACACCAAAAATAGGCCCAGGGACTGGATAATAATCACTAAACCCCAAAATGGGTGTATAGAAAGGGCTAAGGAACAGAAAAAAGTTCACAGAGAGTAGAAGATATATTCAAAATGCATAGATAGCTGAATTCCCAGTATCCTCGCAGTAGCCATAATACATATATAGTGGCCCGAAGTACATATATCTGGCCCCTCCATAACTGTCATACGTGTCATGTCTTCAGTATAGATGCATTGTGCAAATTGTCTTGTCTTTAGTTATGTGTATTGCACAGCTGCAGCATGTAAGAGGTTAATGTCTGTGAAATGTCTGTGAAATGTCTGGAAATTGTAACAATTTATGTTGACACGTGGGTATGCAAGTTATATATGTAAGTGAAAGTGAGAGAGCAGAGTGCAGAGGTCCATTGTCTTCGACGCAGAGTGTGGAGGGAGAGTGATGGCCACATGGGGGTACCTTCAACCCTCATGTGGTGAAGGATTGAACAAAAGGAGAGGTTCCCGGATATCCCAACTCCTACCCTGAGTGAGAGTAAGGAATCCACCATGCAGTGTCCAGTCATCCATCTACAAGTGAGTGTCAGTGGAGTGTTGTGTCCTCCTCCGATGTGTGTCCAGGAGCGGCGTCATACAAATAACATGGACTATAGACCGGGTGTGAGGCCTTTTTTCAGGCTGTCCAAACTTTTCGGTATGTGATAGTTCCTGGACCTCAAAGGGCTAAATCAGCACGTGAGAGTTAAAACCTTCTGTATGGAGTCCCTTTAGGTTGATATTCCCATCTACAGAACGGGGAAATTCTGCCAGCAACAGACATCAAGGATGCTTATTTACATATCCCCATTCATCTGGCGCATTACTGTTTACCGAGGTTTGCAGTATGCGCGGAGCACTATCAGTTTGGCTACCGCCCCAAAGATCTTCACCAAGGTGCTGGCTGCTGTGATGGCTTGTCTCCACACCAGGGGTGTAGTGGCCATTCCATACTTGGACGTCATCCTGATAAAGGTCAGTTTCATGTTGACCATTACAATGGTCCATCCAATCTAGATGGGACAGGACCATAATCTCTCTGAGTCAGCGGGTGCAAGCTCCAGTTGGGTTAAAAACTCCCTCTGGTGATGGTTGACTTCCCCCAGACCCAGCTAGGTCATCCTCTTGGGACTCTTTCTTGGCAGGTGTTGAGGACGAATGTCAGCCTTTCTGATTGGGGGGAAACCGTGCAGGGACGTTCAGCCCAGGGGACATGGTCAGTTCTGAAGTCCTTGCTGCCCATAAATGTCCTGGAGCTACAGGCTATTCTCCGTTCTTTCCTTTACTTTGCCTCTCTGTTGTAAAGGTAGCCTGTGCGGATTCAGTCAGACAACGCTACGATGGAGGCATATGTGAGGGACGTATATCACCAGGGAGGTACCCGCAGTGCGAGGGTTAAGTCAGAGGTGGCCAAGATCTTGGCTTGGGCTGAGTCTCACCTGTTCATGCTTTCTGCGGTCCACATTTCTGGGGTCGACAACTGCGTAGATGACTTCCTCAGTCAACAGACTGTCGACCCAAGGGAATCGGAAGTGTTCCAGTGCATTTGTCAGAAGTGGGGCAACCCGGATATCGATCTGATGATGTCCAGGTTCAACCAGAAATTTCAAGTTTTTGTGGCTCGATCCTGAGACTCCCTTGCTCAGATGGCGAATGCCCTCGTAATTTCATGGAATGCCTTTTGGCTCCCTTATGTCTTTCCGCCTTTCCCTATGATTCCAAGTCTACTGAAAAAGATCAAGTGGGAGGGTCACCCAGTCATCTTAGTGGCACCAGATTGGCCCCAGCGCAAGTAGTACTCTGAGCTCATCAAGCTCCTAAACGACGCACCCTATGGCTTCTGCTCTAGGACGACCTCCACTCGCATAGTCACCTTCCCGATATGTCTCTTCTCTATTTGACAGCAGAGCGGTTAAAGAAGCGTGGGTTCTCCGACTCAGTTGACAGTATGATCATTAAGGCTAGGAAACCTTTGTTCTCCCCGGTCTACTACCGTGTCTATAGAAAAAAAATTTCCTTGTGTGAGAGCCATAGCTTTCACCACTTTGATTTTTCATTGTCTCATCTTTTGTCCTTTTTTCAGGATGGCCTGGAACTAGGCCTGAGTCTAGTGTCTGCCCTATCAATTTTCTTTCAGTGTCCTTTGGCTGCAGAAGCAGACGTACATATTTTTTTGCAAGGAGTGGCACATGTTGTTCCTCGTTTCCTGTCCCTGGTGCCTCCATGGAACCTTAACCTTGTAATAGGGGCTCTTCAGTCTCATCCATTGGAGCATCTGGAAACTATCTCTATGCGGTTATTGACCTTTGAGGTGGCTTTGTTGGTGGCAGACACCTCATTACATCGGGATTCAGAGCTCGCTGCTCTCGCCTTAGATCCCCCCTTCATGGTTTTTCACTAAGATAAGGTAGTATTAAGTCCCAATTCAGCTTTTTTACCGAAGGTGGTCTCGACTTTTCATCTTAATGAGGAGATTGTGTTGCCGTTTTTTTTCCTGGGGCAGTTCAGCCAGAGGAAGAGGCCCTGCATAAATTAGACTTGGTACGGACAGACTGCCTCCCTGCGGCGCTCTGGGTTACTGTTTATAGCACCTGATGGGCCAAGACGTGGTCTCACCGCATCCAAGGGGGCCATATCTCGTTGGATATGCTCTGCGGTGGTTGAGGCATATAAGGCCAAGGGGGAGGCCCCACCTGACCATCTCACAGCTCATTTCACTTGAGTATCGGGGGCCTAATGGGCAATGTGGAACAGGGCCTCTGTGGATATGACTCGTAATGCTGCGACCTGGTTGTCGCTGCACACTTGTTTTAAGTTTTACCAGGTGCAAACCTTTGCGTCTGCCGACACCTCCCTCGGCCAAGCAGTCTTACAGATGGCCAAGGAGTGTCCTGAAGAATCTAAGGCATATGTTTCCCACCCTGAGGGACTGCTCTAGTACGTCCAGCAGTCAAGATGTGTCTCCCAATGACACGAACAAAAAAACTAGACTTTTGTGTACTCACTGTAAAATCTAATTCTCGTTTTGTTCATTTGGGGACACAGCACCCACTCGATAGGGGTTCTTTTTTGGTTTTCTTGTCATGCTCTGCTTTCTTCCCCTGGTTGGGGTGACTCCTTGTTTATGACACACTAGTTCTCTGTGCTCTCCTAGGTTATTTTAGGCACTACTATTTTTGTGACAAGCTCCGCTGCGGCGCTCTTCCTGCTTGCGTACACAAAAATGATTAGCTGAGTGCCTGCAGAGGGCAGATAGCAAGCGGGAGGAGCTAATTTATTGATGCTGTAATCTTGACTTGTTCTTTTCTCTTTCATCTGCAGCTTCTAAGCTTATAAAGTGCCCCCTAATATAAGCTTTATGGGCACTCCATATTGTGGATGGCGGTATCTCAGGCGTACAGTCGTTATGTAAAAAATCTAAGGAGTAATGAGGATGTTTTGGTCAACTATTTAGGCCGGCTGCACACGACCATATTTAGATTGCAGAATCTGCAATTGTGACATGTGCGGACGATCTGTGGCATTCCACATCAATTAACAGAAATAGAATATTTGCATGTCCACTCACACAAGCGGACAGCGATTGCAATTTTCGCTAGTGAAAAAAAAGTCTCAGCGTGCTTTATTTTTGCGTAGATTCTGCTTGGATGGCCTCCATTGAAGTCAATGGAAGCTATCCGACCTGTGGCCCTTGTGGGAGATGGCATTGCGCTAACACCCTTCCGCAATTGATATTGCGGAAAGGTCGCTGATTTCACTTCATTGTTTAGAGACAGAGCAGAAAAAAAAAATTTGAAAAAAAAAATCTGTACTGCGCATGTCTGATGGCGTGCCGTTTGGACAATCCACATGCAGACTAAATACAGGTATGCATGGACGCCGGCCAGGCACAGGGTCGGATTTCATTGTGGGCTCCCGCATGCGGAATCCAACCAGTTCTTGTGCAGCCGGCTCTAGAGGAATGTAAAAAGTAATTATTCAGTTTCCAAGGAATTGTAGGAGGCTTATCATATGTTTCAGAAATAAATAAAGAAATTGGTGCGTGATCGGACAAAGTAATTCTATACATTGTAGAAGATACTGCGCGTTGAAGCATCAGATCAGTGAAGAGCACCTGTATGCAAGAGCAGGTCTTGTGTATGAAAAAAGGGGTAATCTTTTTCAGTAAGGTGTTGTAACCTCCACAGATCAAGAACATGTTCTTTTTGTGTCAGTTGATATAAATCGGTGGGTTGATCTGTTTACTAGAAGCAGATGAGTCTGGCGATGGCCACAGAACTCTGTTAAATCTCCTGCAATCAGGACAGACACGTTCTTATAATGGTTGATTTTCTTGAAAAAAGGCACAATAAAATTTAGTTACATTTTTGTTTGAGGCATAAATGAGTCCTATAGTATAATTTATATTATTGTACCACAATGACTACTCCTAGCTTTTCTTTTAATTACTGGAGCAACAGGACTATATGGGAAATGTTTGTGTCTTAATCGGAAAATGTCCCCCTGATTAAGGAGCGATTCTTGTGTCAATAAGATATATCTGCATTCAGACTTTTAGCCTTTCTCCAAAGTAGAGACCTTTCAGAAGGACCAAGTATCTTTCCATTGAGTGAGATTATGTAGAAGACCATCTCTACAGTTTATGTAAACACAGTGAAACGCCTTGTGAGCTGCTAACAATATGTGGGTATAGGGTCTTCTGTAGAAGCCTAGTAAATTACAAGCACAATTCAAAAACTCACATGTGATGTTAATTCATGTTACCAACAAATACATATGTTTGAGTATGCAGCGACCCTTTAGTAATGATGCAAAGAGGAGGGTTTAGAAGTTAAGAACATCTAACTGAAATGTGTGTGTATTCCACGCCTGGGCTGTGATGCCCGCAGCATGTAAGGCATCCTGGTGAGGATACTCAGAGGGAAGATTAAAAAAGAGGAATAAAATGTCACCACCATAAATGAGGTTATACAGTAAGAAATAGTTATGCATGCCCTCCAACCCACACAAATGGTAGAAGGTGTATGGCCACTAACTGATATCATTTACATCTTTAGGGGGTGGATTTTGTCCCCATTCATCTTCCAGTTTTGCTTACCTCTAGGTGAATTTGGAGCAGTAGTGAGTCCCCAGTCCTGGAGAAGTTCTGCCAGCTAAGCAGGACAGTCACAAAATAGTTTCTTCCCCTTTCTTGCTGCTACTAATTTCACAGGAAACCCCCATTTGTACGGGATATTGTTGGCACACAGAATTTTCGTGGCCGCAGATAGATCAGTAAGCATAGAAATTACTTCAAATCTGTCTGGAAGTGTTAGGAATTTAATCTGCCACCTCTTGTGCTCCAGGGGAGGCTTCTGCCGATTGAGATATTTAGCATGCTGGATAGCTCCCATGATTCCTAGTACCTTGTTCTTCATCTCTTGTCTCAAGTTCCATGTTCCCGGCTTTAGTGATGATGCAAAGAGGGTTTAAAAGTTAAGAACATCTAACCAAAATGTGCATGTATGCCACTCCTGGGCTGCGATGCCCGCGGCATGTAAAGCATCCTGGTGAGGATACTCAGAGGGAAGATTTTAAAAAGCTGAATAAAATTTCACCACCATAAATTAGGTTATTCGGTAAGAAATAGTGATGCATGCCCTCCAACCCACACAAATGGTAGAAGGTGTATGGCCACTATCTGATATAATTTACATATTTAAGGGGTGGATTTTGTCACCCATACATCTTCCAGTCTCATAGCTTGCTTTCCTCTAGGTGAATTTGGAGCAGCAGTAAGCCCCCAGTCCTGGAGAAGCTGTCAGCTAAGCAGGACAGTCAAAAACTAGTTTCTTCCCCTCTCTTGTTGCTACTAATTTCACAGGTAACCCCCATTTGTACGGGATATTGTTGGCACACAGAATTTTTGTGGCTTAGCTAATTTGTGATGTCTTGGCAGAGTGTCCGCAGGTAGATCAGTAAACTTGGAAAGGTCTTCCAATCTGTCTGGGAGATGGTGTATATTCCTAGCCACTAACATCAGTTTATCCTTAAAATGGTAGAAATGTAAACGGGCGATAACATCTCCTGGAGTTAATGCAGGCAGAGATTTAGGTTTTGGTATTTGGTGCATTCTGTCTATTAACAGATCAGTTTCAGGTGTATCTGGAAGGACTGCAACAACAAAAATCTGTAAGAAATTCTGCAAGTTGCTCTGTTTCAACTCTTTTGGGTATGCCACAAAATTGCATGTTGTTGGTGAGACCGATCTTCCAAACCTGTCACTTTCAGTCACAATGCTCCTACCTCCCCGTCTAGGGCATTAATTATATCCACTAACTTATGAGCTGTTATTTCAGATTCTGTATGACTGGAGATTTGCATAGGACAGGTAAATTTGGCATCAAAGGCAACACCTTAACAGCAATTTGGGCCTATATGGCTTCCCATCTGCTAGAGTTCTTATAGATTGTGTGCTTTCAAATTCATTCCAAATTACTAATGGAACGCATCAAGGGTGCCCGTTATTCCCGGTACTGCTTACTTTAGTTACGGGATCTCTTGCTGAGCTAGTATGACTGACGCTATCAGAGGTATTTACGCAGGATTGCGGCAACACAAAATTGGTCTGTTTGCAGATGACGTTCTGTTGACCGTATCAAATCCACCGACCTCATTAAGAGCGTTACCAAATATTATTCTTCAAATCAGTCGGGCTTCATATTATAAACTAAACACTAACAAATCTCAGATTCTAGGCCTTAACATTAAACTTTCCATCCAAAGGGAATACACTTTTCAATGGCAAAAAGGTAATATTCCCCCGTAGCATTAAAATCCACTATTCCCTGTCCAATCTTATCCCAACTAACTTTCTCCATCTACTCTGATGAAGGATTTTGGGGTCCCTCCCTCATAAGTACTTACATTCTTACATGAGACCAGGATGCCCCTCGAAATTCATATCTTACTATCTAACTACTTTCCCCCCTTCAAGTCACTCGTAAGTACAATTCATGACATTTTCTCAGGAAAAATGGGTGTTTTTAAAAAAAGTACATCTCTGGAACTGGGAAAGAGACCTGGGAATAAAGTTTACACCAAATCAATGGATATTTTCTTTTGAATGGGACAACAAATCGACCCTTTGTACAGATCCCTTAGAAGTCAACTATAAACTATTGATTAGGTGGTACTATGCTCCTGAAAAGATTGCCAAATGCTTTCCCAGGTCCAGCGGCCTCTGGTGGAGAATCTGTGGGCAACTAGGTTCATTATACCACATTTTCTGGAGCTGCCCACTCCTTCATCCCTTGTGGAAAGATGTATCTAACCTTATAAACCGGATCTCAAGACTGAACCAAATACTTAAACCAAAATGATCTCTTACTACTTGATAGCGATCAATAATCCCCAGAAACTAGAAGATTAATTTGTCCTGTTCTCCAGTCTACCAAGCTTCTAATAACTAGGAACTGCAAGTTCAATGAGCCAACAATCTTATTCTCTGAACAGAACTCCTATGAGAGGTTGCTTGTTATACATAATGAGAAGTTTAATAAATATCATCTTATGTGGAATCATTGGCTTCACCTCTTTCACTAATATTACTGCCTCAAGATTTGTTTATTTTACTGCCTACTGATTATACCTGCTGGACATGAACACAAGTGGCCGGGAATTGGTCTTTGCTCTTTTCTCTTTTTCTTGCTTTATTCTTTTTTACTAATATATTCTCTGTTTAATTAATGATAACCGAGAGCGGTTGAGAAGAGGACCCTCGCCGGAGGCCATACCTCTCATATGGTGTCAGTAATACTGAGAGTTGATCATTTTTAACCCCTTAGTGACGGAGCTTTTTTGCTTTTTTCCATTTTTGTTTTTTACTACTCCCTTTTAAAGAATCGGAGCTCCTTTATTTATCCATCGACGTCGCTGTATGAGGGCTTGTTTTTTGCGGGACGAGTTGTATTTTTCAATGGCACAATTTATTGTACCATATAATTTACTGAAAAACTTTTAAAAAATTCTTAGCGGAGAGAAATGGAAAAAAAACGACATTCCACCATCTTTCGGTGCGTCCTGTTTCTACAGCACACAAATTGCAACAAAAATGACCTGATATTTTTATTCTATGGGTCAGTACGATTGCTACGATACCAAATTTGTATAGTATTTTTTTTTTCTGTAGCACTTTTATTTTTTTTTAAAGATATTTAATTTTTTTCAATTATTTTCTGCGGTCATTTTGTGCGCGCAATACCTTTTTTATTTTTTCGCCGACGTAGTTGAGCAAGGGTTCATTTTTTGTGGGATGTCCTGAAGTTTCCGATAGTATCAATTTGGAATACATACGACTTTTTGATCACTTTTTATTGCGTTTTTTCTGGGAGACAGGGTACTAAAAAAAGTGTATTTCTCGCGTTCTTTATTTTTTTTTTCAGACGACGTTCACCGTGCGGGAAAAATAATGCACTACTTTGATAGTTTGGACTTTTACGGACGCGGCGATATCAAATACATATTTTTATTTTATGATTTTGATTTTTTAATAATGGATATGGCAAAAGGGGGGTGATTTAAACTTTTATAACTTTTTTTTTTAACAATTAAAAAAACTTTATTGATTTTTTTTTTACATTACTTTGAAGTCCCCCTGGGGGACTTTAACATGCGATGCTTTGATCGCTCCTGCAGTATGACGTAATGCTATAGCATTACGTCATACTGCTTTTTTACAGGCAGTCTATGAAGCCACCCTGTGTGGATGCTTGATAGGCAGTCTGCTAAGGCAGCCCTGGGGCTATTCATTAGGCCCCCGGCTGCCATGACACATGCACGGCTCCCCCGATCTCACCGTGGGGGGGGGGCCGTGCGGGACCCCCGAACAGCGTTCAGGGGATTTAAATGAAGCTGTCAGAATTGACAGCGGCATTTAAAGGGTTAATAGCCGCGATCGGCCGAACGGCCGAGTGCGGCTATTGCCCGCGGGTGTCAGCTGTAATAAACAGCTGATGCCCGCACTGTATGGAGGGAGATAGCGGCGCTACCTCCCTCCATACACGTCCTGCAACAGCAGGACGTAGTTTCCCGATGGGGCGGTCGTTAAGGGGTTAAATACCATTGGTTCTCTACATTTTGTCAATAGTAATAACATGAATCAATAAAAAAGTGAATTGGAAAAACTTACATACATCCAAGAGATCAAAAAAGATATCAGCATGCAAGACATATAAGATCACAAGATAAACCAGGATATATAAATAGTGTATCAGCAAGATGTGCATGAACATTTAGTCCTGTCTGTTACCTGGTGATGGGAGCGGCTGGTGGGTCTCCATCATGGCCTCCTTGTACAGATCCTTGTGTCCTTCTAAATACTCCCACTCCTCCATGGAGAAATAGACAGCGACATCCTGACACCTTATAGGAACCTGACAACACAATATACAGTCATTACCCAGAAGCCTCCAGTGCTGTTACTGTATAATGTCCCAGCATTCCCTGCAGCGTCACCTCTCCAGTCAGCAGCTCAATCATCTTGTTGGTGAGTTCAAGAATCTTCTCTACAATAATATCCTCATGTATCAGGGGGTGAGGTGGGGGCCCCGGGATTGGGCTCAGGGGTCTTCCCCATCCATCAGAAACAGGGGCCCGACAGCCATCACTAGAGGTCTTCTTCACTACTGTGTAATCCTGTATATGTGGACACATTAATAAATATTACTACAGACATTTCCAGAATCCATCCCCTTTCCAGTGACATCATCTGTTAATACCATTAGAAATGAGCGAGCATGCTCATGAGAGACAGAGAAAAAGAGAGATCCCCCCTGTTCCACCCTGCTGCCCCCCAAATTTTTTCGCCCGAGTAGGCAGTTAAAAAGCAATGTTCGTTCGAGTAATTGCTCTAAACGAGCATGCTCGCTCATCTCTAATTACCATACATAAGAATAATGTAATGTGACATCATCAGAATCTCTCACCTCTCCAGTGACATCATCTGTTATTACCATAGATAAGAATGATGTAATATGACATCATCAGAATCTCTCACCTCTCCAGTAAGCTGGAAGAGTAACTCCATGGTGAGATTTAATATACGTTTCACCATCTTCTTTCTGTCCTTCTCCATCCTGAATGGTAAGTCTGAAATGTGATGTTATTTAGAAGAGATCAGAAGATCACACTTTGTAGGATCTTAATGGAAAGAAGGGAGTCAATATAAAAGCCACACAAATCCAATGGCAGATGTTTTATGATGCCTAATCAAACTACTAATGGCCACTTGTCTGTGAGTATATGTGTGGGTACTGCTTATGCTCTGCCCCTGATCACATGGTGGTGACATTATGGCAGGTCCCATAAAGCATTAAAAAAATGCTGAGTCTGACAACAGCTGTGTGCTCACAGGACCTTTGTTGAGGTCTCCATCATGTGATCAGTCTCATGGTCTCTGAGCTCCGCCCTGTGAAGTCATCACAGGTCCTTCTAAAGCATATATAAAACACAGAGCCTGACCAACAGAAGAACAAAATAGTTAGGGCTCCTGGAAGGGGAGGACAAAAAAATAACAAAATGAGAATACAACTAAGCCGTTATTATCTCAGACACAATGCAGCGATCCTGACAAGAGACACTAACCTATCGCCATCTCAGAGATCTGGCGGGCTTAAGGATCTGCGGTGATGTCACTGCTGTGGGATGAGCCATCCTGGAGTTTGGTAGAAAGTACTGAATAAGCACCAACCGCAAGAGCCACCTACAAATCTGAACAGCAGCTACCAGGGCCTGTGATGACATCACCGTTATTTGATCAGTCGTGTGTGTGTGTGTGTGTGTATGTATGTGTAGTCAGGGATCACATGACCAGGAGCTGATAAGTATATGCAGGAGTCTGTTGTGCTGGTTGTGTGTGTGATGTGTGGGGGTCAGGATGGATGTAGTAGAGCTGTGTGTGTAATGTGTGGGGGTCAGGATGGATGTAGTGGAGCTGTGTGTGTGATGTGTGAGGGGTCAGGATGGATGGAGTAGAGCTGTGTGTGTGATGTGTGGGGGTCAGGATGGATGTAGTAGAGCAGTGCGTGGGATGTGTGGGGGTCAGGATGGATGGAGTAGAACTGTGTGTGTGATGTGTGGGGGTCAGGATGGATGGAGTAGAGCTGTGTGTGTGATGTGTGGGGGTCAGCATGGATGGAGCAGAGCAGTGTGTGTGTGGGGGGGGTGAGAATCGATGCAGTAGGAAGGTGTGTGTGATGTGTGTGTGTGTGGGGGGGGGGGGTCAGGATGGATGCAGTAGAGCTGTGTGTAATGCGTGCAAGTCAGGGTGAATTTAGTAGAGCTGTGTGTGATGTGTGGGGATCAGGGTGGATGGAGTACAGCTGTGTGTGTGATGTGTGGGGATCAGCATGGATATAACAGAGCTGTGCGTGTGATGTGTGAGGATCAGCATAGATGTAGATGTAGTAGAGCGGTGTGTGTGATGTGTGGGGATCAGCATGGATGTAGCAGAGCTGTGTGTGTGTGATTGTGGGAAACTGGATGGAGTACAGCTGTGTGTTTTATGTGTGGGGATCAAGATGGATGGAGTAGAGTTGTGTGTGGGATGTGTGGGCGTAAGGATGGATGGAGTAGAGCTGTGTGTGTGATGTGTGAGGATCAGGATGGATGGAGTAGAGCTGTGTGTGTGATGTGTGAGGATCAGGATGGATGGAGTAGAGCTGTGTGTGTGATGTGTGGGGTCAGGATGGATGGAGTAGAGTTGTGTGTGGGATGTGTGGGGGTCAGCATGGATGGAGCAGAGCAGTGTGTGTGATGTGTGTGTGTGTGTGTGTGTGGGGGGGGGGTCAGAATGGATGCAGTAGAGCTGTGTGTAATGCGTGCAAGTCAGAGTGAATTTAGTAGAGCTGTGTGTGATGTGTGGGGAACTGGATGAATGTACAGGGCTGTGTGTGTGTGATGTGTGGGAAACTAGATGCATGGAGCATAGCTGTGTGGGAATCAGCATGGATATAGCAGAGCTGTGCATGTGATGTGTGGGGGTCAGCATGGATATAGCAGATCTGTGCATGTGATGTGTGGGGAACTGGATGGATGGAGTACAGCTGTGTGTGTGATGTGTGGGGATCAGAATGGATGTAGTAGAGCTGTGTGTGTGTGATGTGTGGGGAGCAGGATGGATGAAGTAGAGCTATGTGTGTAATGTGTGGGGATCAGAATGGATGGAGTAGAGCTGTGTGTGTGATGTGTGGGGAGCAGGATGGATGGAGTAGAGCTATGTGTGTAATGTGTGGGGATCAGAATGGATGGAGTAGAGCTGTTTGTGTGATGTGTGGGGGGTCAGGATTGATGGAGTTGAGCTGTGTGTGTGATGCGTGGTTGTAAGGATGGATGTAGTAGAGCTGTATATGTGATCTGTGGGGGTCAGGATGTAGCAGAGCTGTGTGTGATGTGTGAGCATCAGGATGGCTGTAGCAGAGCTGTGTGGCATTATGCCACCAGAAACACTGGTACTATAATTTGCTACTAAAACGATCACAATTAAGCTGCGCTGCAAACACACAGGATGGATTGTATATACTCACTTGAGAGAGGGGAGTATCAATCTCCCCCCTCAAGGATCCAAGATGGCTCTGAACAATTGCTAAATCCGGGATCCACCTCCACCAGAATCGAAAGTTACTTCCTCATGATCCGATATCAGGAAAAGTTTTTATTAATAAACACAAATTGGTCCCTTCATAAATGGCCATTTATGAGTGGTACTATATACTTGAAAAAGGCTCTTAACAGCCGAAACGTGGTGTATATGCCAGGTCCCCTTGAGAAGGGACCAATTTGTGTTTATTAATAAAACTTTTCCTGATATCGGATAGTGAGGAAGTAACTTTTGATTCTGGTGGAGGTGGATCCCGGATTTAGCAATTGTTCAGAGCCATCTTGGATCCTTGAGGGAGGAGATTGATACTCCCCTCTCTCAAGTGAGTATATACAACCCACCCTGTGTGTTTCCAGCGCAGCTTAATTGTGATTGTTTTTGTGACTTTTTACCCGATCACTTGTTGATGGGGGCTTTATCCTTTTCTTTGGCTGCAGCTCTCCATTTGTTTTGGATATCACTCAGTGTGGATTTGGCTCTACTAATCTTTTGCATCGGACTGATCAACATGGAATTTGTCCCAAGGTGCTGTCCTATCTTCTTGTGTTTATCATTTGCTACTAATTACTAGTTGTTAGATATTGACAGGCAGTCCAAATGTGAACAGGTCAGCAGGGAACCACCCAAATAACTCTTCTGGACATTCCTTGCTAATTTTTGGATAATTTTACATTCTGGCAATGAATATTGTTTTAACTGTTGAAAGTATAATATACATCAGCTTTTTGGATGATATGAATGATACAAATTTCACCGTAAAATCCTTTTCTGAGATGTTCATTAGGAAATACAGCAAAGACCTTGGCTATAGCTCTGGAGGAGGGAATTGATGGGAAAATGACCGAATTTGCGGACTACACAAAGCTAGGAGGGATAGTCAACACTAGGGAAGAGAAAGAGTATTCAAAAAGTTCTAGAAAAGCTTGAACAGTGGGCAGCGACTAACAGAATGGTATTTAACAAGGAGAAATGCAAAGTCGTACATCTGGGCAAGAAAAATCAAAAAAACACATACAGAATGTGTGAAATTGAGCTAAGCAGCATCACATGTGAAAAGAATTGGGTATACTAATAGATCAGAGGCTGAACATGAGTCAACAATGTGATGCAGCAGCCAAAAAGGCAAATACAATTCTGGGATGTATTAAGAGAAGCATAGAGTCTAGATCACGTGAGGTAATGAACCCCCTCTACTCTTTCTTAGTCAGACCTCATCTGGAATACTGTGTCCAGTGGGCACCCCACTTTAAAAAAAAGACATGGACAGACTGGAGCTAGTTCAGAGAAGAGTTACCAAGATAGTGAGTGGTCTGCAAATCATGTCCTATGAGGAACGGTTAAAGGAGCTTGCAAAAAAGGCTGAGAGGAGACGTAATAGCTGTCTACAAATATCTGAAGAGATATCACAGTGTAGAGGGATCAGCCCTATTCTCATTTGCACAAGGAAAGACTAGAAACAATGGGATGAAACATGTGACAGTCATGTGACACCGAGTGAAACGCACGCTGCGTTCCAAAATGAACAGCGCGGTCATGTGACACGCAACAACCTAGTGCGTCATCAGATGACGCTGCTGTCCCGTGGACCGAATGGACAACAGGGGCAGGTGAAGTCTATTTGAATATATATGAGTGTATAGTATATTGGTCTCATGCTTGAGAAAGGCTCATATGTGAGCCGAAACACGTCGCAGACGTTACATGAATGAAAAACTAATTGTTATGGGACATCGACTAGGATGCATGTATCGCGTGTGGCTTGAGTTGTTACTCAAAGGGGTGGAGTCGTATCCTTGGCATGGTAGGCCTCCGTCATTGCCAACCTAATCCAGCGGGCGATAGTGGGCTTGGTAATTGCCAGACCTCGATGAGGGCAGTCAGGGATGAGGAACAAAGAATCTGAGTGATGAAAGAATTCTGTACAGGGAAGATAGATTCGTAGTGCACTGACAGTTTCAAGTTTGTGCAGAGGTGCCACACAGAATGAGCAATGTCCTTCTTGAGATGGAAGGACAAGACCACCTCGGGAAGAAAGAATGGAACAGATCAGAGGACCAACACGTGTTGATGAAGTACCAGAAAGAGAGATCTGCATGATAACGCGTTGAGTTTGGAGATGCAGTGAATAGAAATGATGGCAACCAGGAAGGTTACCTTCCAAGACCTACGGATCATCCCTATTCTCATTTACACAAGGAAAAACTAGAAGCAATGGGATGAAACTGAAGGGAAGGAGACAAATTAGATATTAGAAAAAAAAACTTTCTGATAGTGAGTGGGATCAATGAGTAGAACAGGCTGCCATTGGAGGTGATGAGTCTTCTTTCAATGGAAGTTTCCAAACAGAGGCTGGACAAACATCTGTCTGGGATGATTTAGTGAATCCTGCATTGAACATGGGGTTGGACCTGATGACCCTGGAGGTCCCTTCCAACTCTACCATTTTATCATAAGACAGCAGACAAAGAGAAGTGTCATGAATTGGCTTAAAGACAAACAATTGTAATGCATCAAAGACCAAATTGAGGTTCCAAAGTGCTGACGAGAGATGGTTAAAAAGGGTGAGCGTGTGCCACTCCCTGAAGAAAAGTATGCACCGTGGATTTGGAAGCCAGAGTATGTTGTAAAAGGACTGATAGGGTAGAGACTTGACCCATTAAACCCATATCCATGCATATTTGGGGGAAGGAAAGGGTTCTGGGAACAGAAAAATACATTATTTGAAGATGGCTCTGCTCGATCATCTGAAGAAGGACTTCAATACCCTATTGTAGATGCGAAAGGAAGAATGCTCCTGGCCCAGAGCATAGCGTGGAGCATGGGGTCCAGGAATCCCTGTTCTTTCAAGTCTGCAGATTCAATAGTCAAACCTTCAAATGTAGCGTATGCAAATATGGGAGAAGAATTGGGTCCTGCCGTAGCAGATTCTGCCTGAATGGCAGGGGCCAGAATGTCTCGACCAGTAAGAACACGAGATCAGTGTACCAAGGATGATGTGGCCAGTCTGGCGCTTTGAGAACCATTAGAATACCCTCCCCCCCCCCCCCCCCCATCTGGACTTTCTTGACACTGTGAGATAAAAGATGTCAGTGGAAAAGAGTACAGGATGGAGAACTGGTTCCATGGGATTAATAGGTTTTTCAACGGCACTCCTTGAAGATTATGAAGAGTGGGAGCTGACAGTTGAGCCTGGATACCATCAGATCCACGTCTGGCACACTACATCTGGTGAAGATTTCTGCAAAGACTTCCTCGTGTAGAGCCCAGTCACTTGGGTCTACTGTTTCCCTGCTGAGAAAATCCGCCATTCTATTTTCCACTCCCAGAATGTGAATGGCTGTGATGTCTAGTATGCGTGCCTTCACCCAGCGTAGGATTTTGACAGCCTTCCTCATCTGGTGTCTGTGGTTATAACTTTCCAGTGAAGAGGGAGAAGAGACCTTCCCTAAGAGAGGTTGGGTGACATCAGCCACCAAAGCAAAGAATGACTGACTGAGGCAGGATCAAGGCCCAATACAGAAACTTGTGCAATGTATTCCAGGAAGACATGTTGAACTGGCTGAGTGTGGCATTGCACACAGGACCTTGTGCTGGTCCTTCAAAAAATGACATATCTGCCAGGAGCAGGGTAGAGTATTTGGCCAGGCGAGACACTGGAGCATCCACTGATGGTGAAGAGGACCACTCTTTAAATGATTTTTCAGGAAATGGATACATAATATCCAAGCACTGAGGCTTGAGGTAGTGTTTATCCGGAGCTGACAACAACCATAAATTCCACATGAGTGGAGAATGTCTAACGCAAATGTTTAGGATGTCGGAAGGAAAGGTACACTGTGGTGGCAGAGGAATCTTGGTATTGCACCTGGAGTGTCTCTTTAATTGCTTCGAGGAGAGAGTCTACCATGGCAGAAACTTTGGATTACTATTCCTCATTGAAGTAGTCCAGCAAGAGCCAGGCTGCAGGGAAATGACCCCACCCGGCAAGGTACCTGCACATGGGGCCACGTCCCACTGGGGCCGCAAGGGAACTGAGAAGTGGGAACCACCAGGGAAGGGTGATAGAAAGCCCTGGAAGAATAGCCCTCATACTTACCTTCCCAGAAGGGGAAGTGCCTGATGCTTTGGCATCAAAATCGAGTCTGGTCCTTTACGGTTTCTCACCTCTCTTTAGTGTAGAGGGGAGCCTAGGGATCTAAGTGGGTCACAGAAAAGTTAGGGTTTCTGTGTGTTACCTTGCCTTCAGAGGGTAGGGAAGCAGCAGGGAAGTGGTAACCCTGGTGTCCTTTCTCACCCTGTGAACCCAAAGAGTCCAAGAAATTCCAGGATCTTGAAGACCAGCAGCAGGAAGTTCTGCTTCCTATGGACATAAAACTAAAACTGATTTAGCCAAGTGGCTACAGAAAGGGTATAGCTGGTAGGAGGAGTCAACTCTTCATTTTCTTGTTATCCACCTCCTAGTGGCAGGAGATATACCCAAAGTCTTTGCTGTGTCCACCAATAACACAGCAGAGAAACAGTTTTTGTTTTTTTTCACTATGATTACTAGTGCAATACACTGGAGTACTTTTATTGTTACGGCCGGCAGGGGCAGGTGGTCAGGGGATCCCTACGCCAGCCCTCTCCCGTGTCCCTACCCACTTGCCCCCCTGGGCTAGGCCCCAGGGCGACGGTCCCTGAGCTGCACTAGTGTCAAGGACCCCAAGAAGAAGGGATTGGGAGACCCGACAGGTGGTAATCGTGAGCTGATTAGGACAACGATACACCGACCAGAGAATAGTCAAGACAACAGGCAGGGTCAAATCAAAAAGTCACGAGCGGAGTATAGGAGGGCAAAAACAGAAGCAGAGTCAAATGCAAGCCGAGGTCAAAGCAAAAGACACGTTTGAGGTACAGAACGGCAAAGCAGAAGCAGACCAGCCGCCGTGACCAACCACCAGTGGGGGGGAACCCTGGACAGAGCCGACAGCCCGGGCCCCAGGCACGCCAGGACGAGCAGCCAGCACCAACCGGACCCCGGCGCCCCTAGTGGTAACCCCATCTCTAACATCTATATTGCATTGCGTTTTGTGATGGTGTTTTCATCCTACTAAAGTTATCCCAAAAAAAGCAATTTATCCCTTATCCATAGAAACAGGACAAATACTTCACCAACAGTTGGCTTTATTACAGTTATTACTCATCAGAGGACCAGATTGTGCTTTCTCCACATCCTGAATTGTCTTAACACTAACAGGGCCAAAGCAGCAACAAGCAGAATAAAGTGTTAGCAACTAATAGACAGATATACAGGATGGGATATAAGGCAAATCAGTCAGTCTTCCAGGGCATACACACTCCAAGAGTGTGACGCCTAAAGGAGCTCAGCAGATCCGAGAACATATTCCACACCCAGAAAACCAATAATTCATAAAGAGTGCACATCTCCAGGATTATTGGGTGTGCAAAAAATGGGACAGTAAGGTCCACTAAGCTCACTAAGAAGCGTGCAGAGTCAGATGTCCGGAATTCACTATTTGTAGGAAAAAGTACAATTATAGAAAGAACTCCGTAGTGGAGTTTTAACAAAAACTTTAAGTTGGGTACAAAGATTGACTGAAAATTCAGAGTTTGATAATAAATATGTTATTTGGCTCAAAGCACGACTGAAAAGTCTGAGCTTGAAACGTAAATGCGAAAAAAAACAACACTTCAACTAGGCCTTCAAACTAATGAGATGTCAGACCTGAGACCTTTTGAGGAACTTCTCGGAGTAGACCAATTGGAGATGGACCCTTTATGGATCTCAGATCTAGAAATTACGGTAGCCCTCCACCTCCTACTAAGCGTCACTATATTGACATTTTCAAGAAAATGGTCCTGTCTTACATTAAGAAACTGTCTGTCCCTAAAAGTAGATCGTGTAACTTCACTCAATCAGAACTCATTGTATTACGATCCTTGGAAAGTGATTTATCCATCATCATAAAACCTTCAGACAAGGGAGGGAACGTCATGATGATGGATCACAACATTTATGCTTAGATGTGTAGAAATATTGTGGAAGACACCCTAACATATAGGAAACTTGATACTGACCCTACAGACTCATTTACCAAAACCCTCAAGGATATTTTATTGGCAGCTAGGGAGGCTGGCTGCATTGGCTCCAACGAATATCATTTCATGTTACCAAAGTATCTACAGATTGCCACCTTTTACAGTTTACTCAAAATACATAATGGGACCAATCCTCTGAAAGAGCATCCCGTAGTTCCAGGAATCGACAATGTTTGCCAAAATTCAAGCATTTACACTGATCAAACATTGTGTCTCTTTGCATTGTCATTACCATCTTACACACGGGGCGGCACTATGGGTGTTCTTTGTCACCTGGAGGAACTGTCAGTTGAGCCCCATGTTAAGCTTGCCATGTGAAGCCCTCTATAGCTCCATCCTGCATAAAGGTGGCCTAGAGGCGGTCAAATATTTTTTGAATCAGACAGGAGTGCACTTTGAAAAACATAACCAGTTTGTGAGAGACCTATTGGAGTATGTGCTCACGCACAACTCTTTTAATTCAATGGTCACTTCTTCCACCAGCTGAAGGTACTGCGATCAGAAGCCCTTGTGCTCCCTCTTATGTGAATCTGTACTTGGGTTGGTGGGAGAAGAAGTGCAGTTTTTCAGAGTCATCAGAGACATGGATCGACAAAATATTATATTGATTACACTGTATAGATATTGGACTCCCACAATGGACC